>NC_088347.1:28617500-28830000 GCF_036884655.1 Musa acuminata AAA Group | reverse complement strand
ATATATTTAAGATTGTCCTATAGAGATAAGGATCTTCTAACTCATATAAAAGAAAATTAGATTTAATAACTATTTATGAATATTTTATAATATATTCAGAAAAGTTTAAAGGGGTATATATCTTATTGCTCTAATCATATGAGAACAATTAAATCTGATAATGTAAGATTCCTATAAAATAGTAAATCAGTGTGAGTGAAAATCTCAAAATTCAATTTTGATAATGAGGAGATACAAGTTAATACTCCTTTATTATTCAAGAGATTATTGTTATTAAAATTATTAAATAATTTGACAAAAGTGAATAACAAAATAACATTGCTAATTTTTTATATTTTATTGATATTGTTGTTAGTGGTCTCGTAGAACAACCATAATTAATAACCTTGGGAATATCTCAAAGGAAATGAAATCCTTTCATTTATGATTATTATATGGCATATCTACAAGAATTATATTATGATATAGGAATCAAAATAGATCCGTTATTATTTTTAGATGTCTTGAATGATTTTGAAAAGTAATATGATGCTATAAAAAAAGAGTTAAAATTAATAACCAGAATGGTGTTTGATAAATTTATCAAATTTGTCAATAATTATAAAAGAGTTTATTATATAAATGTGACTTAAAGGATAATGTCAAATGATATAATGGTAAGACTTGTGGTTAAAAGTTTTACTTATAAAGAATGTATCGACCATAACAGGATTTTTAATGAACTCGTTAAGAATCATCATGACATTAGTGACTCACTATGAGTTTAAGTTATATCATAATGATATGAAAATATTTTTTTAAAAGATCTAGCTTTATATGGGTTACTCTAAATGATTTACAAAAAAAGAAACATAAAGTTTGATATGCAAATTCAGGAATCCATTTATGACCTTAAACAAGCTTCAAGACATTATATATAAATGTTTTTTATATTATTATTTTCAGATTTAATGAAAATACTATTGATCGGTATTTATATCAATGGGAGTAAGTTTATTATATTGACCTTGTATATGGATAATATTTTATCTTACCAATAGTGACCTTGATTTATTATACTAAATTAAGAAATTTGTTACTAAGAGTTTTAAAATGGTTGATTTGAATAAAACATCTTCTATTAACATTGAGTAGTTGAAGAATAGACCTCAATGATTATGAAGAGTGTCTTAAAAAGAATATATCAACTGAGTCTTGAAAAGATTTAATATACAGTTTTGTTTAGTAAAATTTTAGTCAATAGTAAATACGTTAAAATGACTTGAAAAGTATCAGATAAAGAAGATATTCTTTGTATATGTACAATTAAAAGTCTATACTCAAGCTTGTGTCATATCAGTTTTATAATTAAAATATTAGATATATATTGGAGTTACCCAGAAGTAAAAACACTAAAGGACTGCAAAGAAAATAATAAGATATCGGGAAGGGACAAAGGATTATATGCTCACATGTATGAAATTATATCAGCATGAAATGATAGTATTTTTTAGATGCTGATTGTATAAATTGTCTCGATAATAGGAAGTCCACCTTACAGTTAATATCTATATCAATTAGAAGGGTAATTTATTATTATTAATAAGAGAAGTTGATTTTGTAGCATACTTTGAGGCCACTAATCAAATTTTGGACTATGAAATTTCATCTAAAGACTTGGTAAAGTTAGACTCAATTGCTAAGTCGTTGAAGATATTTTATGACATTACAATAGTTTTATTATCTAAGAATGACAAGTACTATTGCATCTCTATGTATTATGGTATAAAGTACTTAGTGGTTAGAGAAGAGGAGTCTAGAAACATCTAATGTCAATTAATTACTTGAGTTCCACTGTATTGATTGCTGATTCATTCACTTAGGACTTACAATTTTGAAAGAGCATGTTCTTATAATTGGGTTTGTGAGCAACCCATAAAGGATATGATGATATATGTCTGAATGAATACTATAATTGATATTCTTACTTATATACTTAAAGTTATTTGTTTCTGTTATCCTGTTCATAATTGTGTATGTACATATTATTGTTGAATGTGATGACAGGATTGTCTTGACAAGACAAATTATATGGATCATTTTGGACTGCGAAAGGTTAACAGCGTTATGGTACATAGAAGGAAATGTGACACTGATAATATATAATCGCTCTGACTCATATTGTTACTCAGACTTAACGTAGTATTATTATAATTATTGGACTTATTAGCCTATTTTTAAAATTTGTGCGCATGTATATAGTTTTTCTAAAAATTTAGAATCCAATTGGATCAAATTATTTTGAAATATTTTTTTATTTATTTTTTATTTGAAGTCTTTTTTATCTTACTAATTAATCGGTAAAATGGGAGAATGTTAGATTATATAGCCCTATTTAAAAAGATAAAAAATATTATAAATATGATTGGATTCTGATTATTGGCCAATAAAAATGAAGTTCATGTTAAAGTTATCCTAAACCCTTTACTCTCGCCTATAAATAGACATGACCTAGGAGCTAAAAGCGAGGCTAATTGATCCTGAAAAGATAGAAAGAGAGGATAAGGAAGTTTTTTTCTCAATCTCCCTTATCCATCAATCTAAGTGATCCTGTGAAAAGATATGAAGAGAAGATAATCTAGTTCTCCTTGTAGATTAATATCTCATATCCAAAGCATTTGTAGATCAGATAAGGTTTATTATTCTGAACAAATAATGAAAGGTTCACATCATAATATTGTTAGATCCAATTTATTTGATTTTAATCTAAATATAAATTTTTTTCCGTATTATATATAGTATAATTATGAATTTATGCTAACACAAAGAAGATGAAGCCGTTGTCATGAATGATGTCGACTGCAGTCTTCTCCTCCACATCTTCTCATATTAGGCCAAGGCGTCGGTTTCCTCCGCACACTATCTTTTCTCGATGCTGAAGTTGATGGTTTGGTTTCCTCCGCACACTATCTTTTCTCGATGCTGAAGTTCTCGATGCTGAAGTTGATGGTTTGGTTTCCTCCGCACACTATCTTTTCTCGATGCTGAAGTTGGGTGAGGCTTCCATCACGCTTCCATCACATTCGTTCCATGTGATACACGTGTTTGTTCCACCTTTGTCGTGTAACCTAATTCTGAAAGAACAACTTTTTTATCACTGCATGACTGTGATTCTTGCAGTCATGTAATAATTCTTGCAGTCAACCAATCACACCTTTGATAGGTGAAGGATTATGTAGGTGTGATTCACACGGCAACGTTGACATGCATTATGTCATCCCGTCCCTTATTTTTTCGTCTCGTGATGATATAATGGTGAAAATAAAGATAAGTTTAGGATATGTTTTAACAGGAGATAATATGTATATTAAAAGTCACATAAAATTGATGTATATATGCACTATAGATAGAGAAAGAGAATGTGGTATTTTTCTTCAAACGGATAAAACATTGCATTTGGTATGCTGATATGCGAACACATCATGTAAGCTTTTCTTTGCTGGAAAAGATATTTGCATTTGATTACTGACGCGTATTTGAATGATTACTGTAAAGCAAAAGATGGTTAATGGCCTCACTTAAGTCACGAATGACTTGATTGGCGAGCGAAGGTTTTGCATCGCACCGTCGGTCATTAGTTACGTCGCGGCTTAAGTGGAGTGGTGAGGAAGCGATCACTGTGTTGAAACACATAAAGAAAGATAACCGTTGTCAATGTGGTTGGTTAAGTAAAAGGCAAATTCATGAGCTACAGATGGCCAGTTGACACTTGCAGAAGACGCAACACTATCCTCATCGGCCAATGCTTGCAACTATCATCTATCTCTCAGTTACCCATCTCCATTGCTCAAGATCATCTATATTACTTCCATCTTCCATCTCCGAGTGTCATGTTGTGTACATCCTGTTACTATATGCTATCATCTTCCCTACGCGGAGACCTTCGCCTGTAAGAGTAATATTGTCCATGATAATGAGATTTCGTTGAAAGCGATAGCATATAAGATTTCGTCCAGCGAGATTACTGTTGAGGAAATCTTATCTGCTATCATGAAATCTTATCTGCTGTCAGAACGACGCGTGGCACAGACATTTTCTATAACTACATGTTGCTGATCCAGCGTTGTACCCACCTCACTTCGATCCTTGTGTCATCCTAGCCATGGCTTCATCCCCACACAGCTCATCTCATCTCTACTTCCTCCTTGTCTTCTTCCTCCTCCTGGCTGCTGCCACAGCCTTCCCGGTGACCTCCGAGTTCGAACTCGGCCGGCAGAGCAGAATCCACTTCCGCGTCTACTTCCACGAGACCTTTCTCGGCCCCGACAACACCACCGTCACCGTGGTGAACATGAGCCTCCCCAACACCTTCGGGGACGTCGACATCTTCGACGCCGTGCTGAGGACCGGCCCCTCCAAGCGTTCGACTGAAGTCGGGAGGGCGCAGGGCGTGAGCTTCCACGCATCGCAGCGGGACGAGTCGTCGCTGATACCGCTGGTGCTGGTGTTCACGGCCGGGGACTTCTGCGACAGCACGCTCACGGTGATAGGGAGGATGGACACCTCCGGGAAGGCGGACCGGGCCATCGTGGGAGGGACTCGGGTGTTCCAGTTCGCGTGGGGGAACATGGTGAGCAAACTGGTGACGTCCGACAAAGCGGGACTCGTCGCCGCCTTCGACATCTATGTCGTCTATTACGACGACGTCCGTCTCACCGCCATCGCGTGATCCGCGAGACGATAATTAAAGCCACGGCGAACATATATGTTTATCCTCCTTCATGTCAGGAGATGAATTATTATATGATAAGGCTGAAATAAAAATAAATGTCGATCTTGTTTATTAAAATTATGAATGAAAACCTATTACAACATATTCCAAAAATATGGGAACTCGTCGAACACACATATCATCTATAATTCTCTCCTTCAATGATTTATACATATAAACATACATACATACACGTGAAGGATGACAAGAGAGCCATAAGTGAACGTGAGCATGTGCCCTGTGTCATCAAATTAAATGTTTAATGAGATGAATGCTCAATTAGTCATTAAGATAAGCCATTCAGCGTCATAAGTAAAACTAGCATAAAAAACACGATTGATAAAACTATACAGAAACTTAAATCAGCTCTTACACAAGGGACAAAAACAAAGTTATGAATCATGAGCTATAGAAACTCCTATTAAGTAAGAAAAATATTAAATGAGTAATTTGAATATTATTCTCTCATCCAGTTCATACTGATGGATGAGGACATCGACGAGTAACGAAGAGCAGCAATCGTAAACGACGTGCGTTCCTTCTCCAAAATTGAGGCATCAATCACATTGATGGTCTCATCCACATCGCTTTTTATCGCAAATTTGATATGCAAATATGCCTATGTAGTCACCAAATGTTCTTCCACCAAAGGTGGAAAGAAAACGTGTATCACACGGAACAAATGTTATGGAAGCCTCACCCTACGGCATCGAGAGAAGCTAGTGCGAGGATTAACCAAACAAAAGCAGCCCCATGGATGATGGCTTTCCTTTCACCCACCATGCTACTTACAATATAGGAAAAATCACGTGATCGTAGTTCATCTCAAACTTCCATCATCCTTTGTGTAGCTTAGTTTCCATGACATAAAAAGAGTTAGAACCTTTAGTGAGTTTCCATTTGCTTTCACTAAAATAGTGTGCAAAACCCTCATCATCAAGTCTACCTGTAGATATCAAGTTAAGACGAATATATGGAATAAGCCTTACATCTTTGAGTATTAATTTGCTTCCAATACTAGTCTCCAAGCAAATATCTCAAATACCCACAATCTTAGATGTACCACTGTTTCCCATTTTGACATTACCAAAATCACCAACAGTGTAAGATCTAAAGAAATCACCATGAGAAGTAACATGAAATGAAGCACTAGAGTCAATTACCCAATTACTGTCCTAAACTATAAGACTAACACAACCTTTATCACAAACAATAATGATATTACATTCAGCAGCAACTGTATTGGTTTTTTTCTCATTTTTCTTCATCTCATTCTGTTCTCGCTTCCAAAACCTACACTCTTTCTTCATGTGACCTAGCCTGTTACAGTGAAAACATTTGATATCTCTTCTAGACTTGGATCTTCCTCTATAACAATGTAGATTTCTACTATGACTTCTTCCACGTCTTTCTTGTATTTCAGTAACAAATGCCCTATAAGAAGATTCACCTTGTCCTTTCCTTCTAGCATCTTCATTTAGTAAACTGTCTTTAACCATATTTATAGTTAGAGTCCCCTTTGGCGTAGAATTACAAATTGTCATCACATATGTTTCCTAACTTTCTGGTAAAGAGCTGAGAAGTAATAATCCTTGCATCTCATCATCTATATTCATTTTCATATTAACCAACTTATTTGCAAGACTCTAAAATAAGCTTATGTACTCAACAATGTTATCATCATCTTTATACTTCAAATTTACAAGCCTTCTGAGGAGAGAAATTTTATTTTCTACTGTCTTTTTCGCAAAGAGATTTTCTAACCTTTGCCAAACAACATCAGCTCTGGTTTCATCTGAAATATGCTCATGCAAGTTTCTATTCATCCATTTTCTAATATAGACAATAGCTTTTCTATGTTAAACTTCTCATTCTTTATCGTCCATAGTAGAAGGTTTATCTTTAACCTCGATAGGCTTATACAAATCTTTGCAATATAGTAAATCTTCCATTAAACGCCTCCAAGTGGAATAATTTGATGAGTTCAATTTAATCATACCATCTGACTACTCTATTTCAATCACATAAGAAAAACTAGTACCAAACAACCTGTTGCTCTGATACCACTTGTTGAAAAAAAACATATTAAAGCGGAATATTCTTTTCCCTCTTTATGTATCAAAATGGGTTCCTCATCAAAATACCAACTTGTAATCCAAATTAAAATATCAACCAGCATAAACAATAGAGCAAATAATCAATCACATAGTGAGACCAAATCTTTTAACGTGGAAAACCCAATGTGAGAAAAATCATGGGACCGTAGTCCACCTCAAACTTCCACTATCAATAGTAATGATAATAGGTTTACAATAGATCTTCTCTAGAATAATTAAAGGATCACAATAATATCAAGAATATATATCTTGGCTATAGCAGATCATCATATACGATGAATCTCCTCAAAAGAGAATTATGAGTCTCACAAAGTGGATATAACAGAAAAGTACCTTAGAGATGATAAACTGTAGATCAACAACATTAGGATTGTAGAGTTTGCTGCAACAATTCTTCACATAAAGTGCTCCTCTCACTTGTCAATCTTTGCAAGTATAACACGTTCCTTGTCCATCCACCACCCTAGTCATGGCTTCGTCCCCACACAGCTCCTCTCCTAACCACCACCTCCTCGTCTTCTTCCTCCTCTTCGCTGCTGCCACGGCCTTCCCCGTCACCTCCGAGTTCGAACTCGGCATCCAGAAGAGAATCCACTTCCGCGTCTACTTCCACGAGACCTTTCTCGGCCCCGACAACACCACCGTCACCGTGGTGAACATGAGCCTCCCCTATACCTTCGGGGACATCGACATCTTCGACGCCGTGCTGAGGGTCGGCTCCGACGCTAGCTCGACGGTCGTCGGAAGGGCGCAGGGCGCGGGCTTCCACATGTCGCAGCAGGAGGAGGCGTCTCTGATACCGCTGGTGCTGGTGTTCACGGCGGGGGAGTTCGCCGACAGCACGCTCACGGCGATCGGGAGACTGGACGCGTCCGGGAAGGCGGAGCGGGCCATCGTGGGTGGGACGGGGGAGTTCCAGTACGCATGGGGGAAGCTGGCGAGCGAGCTGGTGACGTCCTCGGTCGAGGGCCCCGTCGCCACCTTCGACGTCTACGTCATCTACTACACCGACGCTTAATGCAAGACAAAAAGAACTCCGGCTATGGCGTCACTCCATGAAGCCAGCGGTTGGAATAAGGACAAAACAAAAGGCTGAAATAAATGCTAATCTACGTGTCACTTTGTTCTTCATCTTTCTCTTAAAATAAATTAAAGCTTCTTATGTGAAAAAGAAATGCTTTTACAAACGTCGATATTTGGCAGCACAGTACGGTGACATGTTTTATTTTTTTAGGTATATATGACTGTAGAAATCAATTCTTCTCCTATTTAGAATTCGTAGTGCATCGGACCACACTGTAAAATTGTTAATATGATCAACTAAAATAATATTGTATAGCCAAACTCAATATAATAAAATAAAGTTATTTATATATATATATATTTCATTATTATGTGGTAAAAAACTCATATCCTGACATTAAGGATAGATTATCTGTCAATTTTTTTCGTTATAATCTACTATAATTCTAAAAAATTATCAAACTTCGTACTAGATAAAGTCTTTTTTTTTTTCCGGAAACACACAAAGAAAACTGAAACAAGTGGGTACAAAATGGTCGATGGATCATATTGTTAGTGTTGTGTGTTTATGTGAACATGAAAACGTGTCGATGTCGCATATAATATAATGTAATTAAAGCATTGGACATGGAAGCAAATATGAGAACAGACAAACGATGTTTCACCTTTTTGTATCACGCAATTAATACATAATTACTGACATCATACTTTGTCATGGATCTCTAATCTTTGGAAACTAAATATAATTGAATTTTAGCTACTATTGACAAGGAATAACTTGAGATATTGATAGGTTGAGCATAGCTTATTTTATAAATTTTTTTAATAAATTATTATTATAAATTACTATAAATTAATAGGGTTCTTAATTAAAGCATCTCGTAACCTTTTGCTCGTTATTCATAGATCTATCGCTCTTTGGCACACTCAATCATTAAGGAACGTAATTTTTTATTAATATCTTTATTTTTAAATTTAATCTGGTAAGTATAAATTTAATTTACTATATAATAATAGTTGTATATCTTATTATATGTATAATATATTTTAGAAAGTATGTTTAGAATAATATGATTGTCATGAGTTAAGTATGAGCTAAATATGAATTTATATATTTTATAAATCTAAAATATATAAATTATGATAAATATGATATAAGAGTTGGATTGACTCGATTTGATAGATCAACCAACCTCAAGTCAGGCTTCAAGTTAGGCTTCTTTTATCAAATTAGATTTTAATATTTTAAATTATTAAAAAAATAATTTATATTTATAAATTAAAATTTTAAATTCATAATCTTAAATTTAAAACTAATTAAGTCGTCCAAATTCATAACTAATTCTTGAAATACAAATATATATATATAACTAAATAAATTAAAATTATTATATTAATCTAAAAAATAAAAAGTTTTAATAATTAAATCAATCTTAAAAGTCACTTGAGCTTAAAAGACCATTATAAGTCAAATAATCATTCTAACATTATAAATTAATTATCATTATTTATTAATTATAAAATTTTAAAATTAAAAATATTATTATGCATCATACGATCATGACAATTTTAATACGAAGGATTTCAAAATATGAATCAAAACTGATTAGAATAGAATAGAAAATATTTTAATATTAAGGATTTTAAAATATGAATAAAATTTGATTATAAAATAATATAATATTTTTTTATTAGAAAAGAATATGAATAAATATTATTATGCCTCATCTCAAAATTATCTTCTTGGAAAATCCTTTCTTCAATACTTTTATTGTGCTCGGTGTGGAATGACTTTTATTATGCTCAGTGTGGAATGAGAGAGGGGGCGCTCCTTTATGCAGATGAAATCTCTCTGAAAAATAAGTAAATATTTAATTATTATTTTAAATTTAATTTAATTTTATTTTTACATATAAAGATAGAAATATAATATTCATTCGTTATTATTCACACATGAAAAAGGATTGTATATTATTTACTTTCTAAAAATCAATCACTTATTAGGAAATAAGTGACTCATACAATGGTGCTTAAGAAACAAGTTATCATCGATTAAACTTATGGGTCATATAATTTAGGCCTTTTTAGGTCTCGTCTGCATTGTTAGTTGTTATCAAGGAGGTAACTAGCAATTTATTGTGATTCATGAATTCCTTTGCATATGAATGATTTAATAATGTTGCATGAGTAAGGCTTTATGTGGCACGGCCCATGTTGATAATACGTAGGCACATCAAAACTTCTATAAGAGTCTCCTTACATAACCATATAGGAAGACGTTTTGGATGATGGCTACATGCAATTGGTGGTGAGGAAGGGGCCTATTTTTAGGTTGATTACATTGTAATGTTACAGTGCCTTTAAATTAGTAGGCTAAAATATATAGATTAACGGGAATATTGTGTACTTATCTGAACAAAATGATATTGTGTTTCTTCCTATTTAGAAGTTTTAATTTTCATGATTGAGTTTCATTTTGTCCCGATCCTTATCTAAATTTGACTCTTAAAACCTCGAGTGATTTAATGAATGATGTTGAATAATACTTCAATGCATTACCCTCTTAAATTAAGTTATATGTTGGAAAAAAAAACATAATAGATATAAATATATTTTATTTTTTAGGTTGCTCATTTAGTTGATGTCCACGTCTATAAAACTATATATATGCATGTGTGTAGAGTAATCGTGTCATTTATTAGATTCTATCCCAATATCATATGATAATAATAATATAAAGGGTGGATTTTTTTAATATATAGAGTCCTCGGATTTATCCCGTGATGCAACTCAAACTAGATGAGTTTATATGCCAGCGGTTGCAGGGAGCAGGTGACTCCTGCTTAGGTGTTGCTTTTGTTGATCATAGAGCAACTAGGTTGTAGGATTATCCCTATCAAATACTATAATATTAGGTTTCGTTTTTGTTGATCATAGAGCAACTAGATTGCATGATCATCAACTAGGACCATCAAAGATTTTGATCGAACCAAGAATTTGACATCAAAACTACAAGACGGCTTTCAACCACTCCATCAAATTAAAACTCTAACTAAGATTGGGAAAATTGGACGAGAAGGAATAGTAAGAGATCGGACCTTGATCACCATATCGTGCTCGTTGCTACCGAAGAGGACCGAGAGGAGAGCCACCTTTGTGGATTCTTCACATCGTCATTTCCCACTTCATCTTTTTTAGTATTTATTTTTATCCAAAATTATATATTACTTACTGAAGAAATCTGCTGCTTTAAGATTCGTGAAAATGCGACGTTTCCATAATCAATTTGATCCTCTTTTTTACTATTTATTTTATCCAAAATAATACTTTTATTTTTCACAAATTATTTAACTCAATAAAAAAAAAAAATCTTGAGCTCTTTTAATGTTAATAAATTGTTAAGTAGGAGTGCACGGATCTTTTCGTATTTGATTAGGTATTGACTCTAATCAATTTGGGACTAAATATGTTTAAAATTTTTAATCGAGTCTTACACAGACTTGTTATACATTTTCAACATTAAGAAACGATAATTAGCCAATTTTGCTGAACCGACAGAAGTTTTAATGTGGACCGCATAAACAGTTGAAATAGGTGAAGCAAACACATCTTGACAAAGAAATGCATTGTGTGATGGGCCCACTATGTGGTTTAGATTGCGCACGGATTGGGTCAATTATTTACATTGAAAGCGAACAAGACATATGACGATCCTCTATAATAAGTGCACGAGACGCACCGATCACACTCGGGAACCATCTTCCATCTCTGAGTTTAAGGATGCATTCACCGGGAAAGCCAAACATCCATCTTCTTCCTTCGCAGACATGATAATTGCCATGGTTGGAAGTTGACATTTGTTGACGACGCTTGGCAAAGCCCCTTCTATAAATACATGTCCTTTTCGAGCGTTGTGCCCACCTAAAACATTGCATTTGGTATGTATATTAAAATATACATAAGTTTAGGATATGTTTTAACAGGAGAGAATATGTATATTAAAATTCACATAAAATTGAATGTATATATACATATAGATAGAGAAAGAGAATGTGGTATTTTTATTCAAACGGATAAAACATTGCATTTGGTATGCTGATATGAGAACACATCATGTGAGCTTTTCTTTGCTGGAATAGAGATTTGCATTTGATTACTGACGCGTATTTGAATGATTACTGTAAAGCAAAAGATGGTTAATGGCCTCACTTAAGTCACGAATGACTTGATTGGCGAGCGAAGGTTTTGCATCGCACCGTCTGTCATTAGTTACGTCGCGGCTTAAGTGGAGTGGTGAGGCAGCGATCACGCATGGGAACCAACACCTAATTTCCACATGTCAACAACTCAAGAGGCGTACATCTGTGTTAACACATAAAGAGAGATAACCGTTGTCAATGTGGTTGGTTAAGTAAAAGGCAAATTCATGAGCTACAGGTGGCCAGTTGACACTCACAGAAGACGCAACACTATCTGACGAGGGTAATAATAACGATGGAAAACGTCACCTACTCCTGGGGTCGTCTGCCTTAGTATGACTTGACAACGCCTAGCTGAAGTAGATCAAAACGTCGATCGAAGTACGTCGTCATCCTATAGGAGCTCGGTCCTTCACGTAACGTCAATACCGATGTCAGATGTTATCCAAGGTACGACTCTACTCCCTACAAGCGAGCACATCAGGAAACGGTGACCTTCCCTATAAAAACCCTTGCATTCGGAACGATAGGAGAGGGAGATCAAATAAGAAAAACCCCATGAGACTATCGATTGACTTGATCGTCGGAGGGGTCAGGCCGAGCTCTCCCGACGAAAACGGAATGCCTCCCACCGAACGCCCAAGCGAGGGGTCCCCTCCCGGAGAAAACAGTTACCCCGTCGCGATCGGACCATCAGCAGTTTCAAGGGTCGTTCGAGAAGATCTCCAATCATTCGAATCCGAACTTAACCGTATTGACCTCGAGGCCACTACGTAAATATGTTGACACTAACACTATCCTCATCAGCCTATGCTTGCAACTATCATCTATATTACTTCCATCTTCCATCTCCTGAGTGTCATGGTGTGTACATCCTGTTACTATATGCTATCATCTTATTTTATGTACACATGATATTGAGATTTGGTTGAAAGCTATAGAAGATAAGATGAAATCTTATCTGCTAGCATGAAATCTTATATGCTATCAGGAAGTTTGATATTTGTAAACGACGCATGGCACAGACATTCTTCTATAAGTACATGTTCCTGATCCAGCGTTGTACCCACCTCACTTCGATCCTTGTGTCATCCTAGCCATGGCTTCATCCCCACACAGCTCCTCTCATCTCTACTTCCTCCTCGTCTTCTTCCTCCTCCTGGCAGCTGCCACGGCCTTCCCGGTCACCTCCGAGTTCGAACTCGGCATCCAGAAGAGAATCCACTTCCGCGTCTACTTCCACGAGACCTTTATCGGTCCCGACAACACCACCGTCACCGTGGTGAACATGAGCCTCCCCTACACCTTCGGGAACATCGAGATATATGACACCGTGCTGAGGGTCGGCCCCGACGAAAGCTCCACCTTCCTCGGAAGGGTGCAGGGCGCGGGCTTCCACGTATCAATGCAGGAGGAGGTGATGCTGGTACCGCTGGTACTGGTGTTCACGGCGGGGAAGTTCGTCAACAGCACTCTCACGGTGATCGGGAGACTGGACGAGTCCGGGAACTCGGAGCGGGCCATCGTGGGAGGGACGGGGGTGTTCCAGTACGCATGGGGGAAGATGGTGACCGAGACGGTGACGTCCTCTGTCGCGAAGCTCGTCGCCTACTACAGCGAACTCCATCTCAGTGCCATCGCATGATTACGAGACGTCGCTGTCACCGAAGCTTTATACATGACACGAAGAATCTCCGCCTATGGCGTTTCTATAATATATAAATATATATATATATGTATATCTCTGTGTGTGTGTTGTATGTTTATGTGCCAATGTCGTATATAATTACTTGTCACTTTGTACTTTATCTTATTCTTAAAATAAATAAACACTGTATCTTTGTGTCAATGTCGCATATAATTATTTATCACTTTGTACTTTATCTTTTTCTTAAAATAATTACTTGTCAATGTCGCATATAATTTAATGTAATTAAAGCATTTGACATGAAAGCAAATATAAGAATGCAATGTTTCACTTTTTTGTATGATACAATTAATATGTAATTGCGACATCATACTTTGTCATGGATCTCTAATCTTTCGACACTAAATGCAGTTGAATTTTAGCAACTGCAGAGAAGGAATAGAGATATTATTTGTATATTTTACGATATGGACACAAATTTATTTACTAAATGTTAAAGTCACTATTTAAATAAGATAATTCTAATTAAGTTTCATAAGAGATCTAACACATGCACATCCGAATCTCATCATCAGAATTTATTTTTTGGAATCTTTACATTTGTCACAAACTGTAATCACCATAAAACAAATAAGTTACATCAAATTCCAAATAAATCACGTGCTTTGACAAAATGACATGTATGTATTCCTCCCATCAACATTTGGTCATTCAATTTTTCTAGTGACAATTGATTGAAAAATCTTTCACATTTTATAATTGTTAACATAAAATTTGATTATCTAACATGAAGAATGATTTGAATCTAACCATGATTCTTCATCGAGTCTATCACAAATGGATTTGGTATCAAGAACACCAAATAGTTGAGCTGAGATCTTATAAAATACTGTCAAGGACATGCATGATAAAGATCACCTAATGCTTGAGTTAATAAATAATTTCAAGAACTTAGTAAAATGTCAAATTTATTAAGAGTAAATAGTAATCCCTTAAAGGCGATATACTCAAGGAATTTTTATTGTATGTCGGTAAGACTAAAAAATGTAGTGAAATATTAGGGATAAGTACGCATATCATTCTGACTCATTTGAAGCGTATCTCAAATATAGAAGGTTAGTTATTATTAACCTAAATAAATATATATATTTTATTGATCTTTCTATCAATAATATAATCGTCTAATTTCTTTATTATTTTAAATATTAAGGTACCTCTCAAAATTATAATATCTATGGGGACCACTTATTATTGATGACAGATTTTATTACTGAAATAAATGAAGATATGAGGTATTTTTTATTATGAGCATGGTAATAGAGTAGGGACAGATAGAGCACTCCTATATTATTATATTATATATAATATATATTAGTTAATAATAATATAAATATAAAATACATATTCGAGAATTGAATCTAATACCTATAACTCTAACTTTTTGCATTAACTACTAAACGAATAATATATTTAATTTATTAATATATTTAAAAGTTTTATTTAAAAAAATAGAAAAAGTAAATAAAAATGACTAAAAGTTCAAAATCCTAATTGGCATTTGTCTCTTTTTATCAATAGTTCTTTTTAAGTTTTTATTAATAGGCACTTTATATATATATATTTATTTATGCAGGATTAATGTTACACAAATATAACTTAGAAAAACTAGGATTAATATAGAAAATTATTAATTTTTAGAATTATTTGGATGTATTTAGATTTATTTGATTGTGATTTTATTTAACATTTTTTTATTTCGATATATTTGTATTTGAATATTGTTATGACATGAAAATTTTATTATATATTTGATATTATTAATTAATTTTATTAATAATTTTTATTTTTAAAAATAAAAAAATGACTTAATTAGAATAACAGGGAGAACCACATAATTTCCATCGCGATGGGAATTCCCACCCCCGCGTTGTGGAATTTGGTGGGTTGGGGAATAAAACGAATTGGGAAGCGCTATCCGCTCCGCCCCGCCCCACCCCGTTCCGGTAGAGAATCACTATGGTTCAAACAATAAAGACAAACTAGAGTCTGAACCAAGACTATATAGGTTTGTTAGGAAAGGGGTCGATACTAAGAGAGGGGGTAAATTAGTACAACGATAAAATTATGTCGGTTCAAAAAACCTTCGTACGATAAAAATTGATTTCGACGAAAACCATTTCGGAAAATAAATATATTCTTATTTGGCTTCTCAAATGAACGTGCTTAATTTGAGTTCCATAAGTTTGGTTCTTAAAGGTTTTTCTGTACATGTTCCTGATCCAGCGTTGCACCCACCTCACTTCGATCCTTGTGTCATCCTAGCCATGGCTTCATCCCCACACAGCTCCTCTCATCTCTACTTCCTCCTCCTGGCTGCTGCCACGGCCTTCCCGGTCACCTCCGAGCTCGAATTCGGTCGGCAGAGCACAGTAAATTATTACATGACTGCAAGAATCACAGTCATGCAGTGATCAAAAAGTTGTTGTTCTTTCAGAATTAGGTTACACGACAAAGGTGGAACAAACAGATGTATCACATGGAACAAATATAATGGAAGCCTCACCATCAACTACAGCGTCGAGAAAAGATAGTGTGCGGAGGAAACCAACGCCCGATCAACCTACGATACCATGGTGTGGAAGGTATTGTCCTAAGATGAGAAGATGTGGAGGAGAAGACTGCAGTCGACATCATTCATGACGTTGGCTTCATCTTCTTTAAGGTTGCGTGTTGAAGGCGGAGAGCGAAGTGGGCCGGCCGGCGATTTTGGAAAGCGACCGGCTTTCAAGAGGAAGGTTAAACGTGGTGTCACTTGACAACTTAGATCCGGCAAACTTGGCTTGATTATTCTTTTTATTGTATGTAATCGGACTCCTTCAATCTTTCGTCATAGATTACTATTGGCTGAATATTTTCAATATGATGAAAGTTAACTTATCGAAAAAGTTGCCTGAGATATTCTTACATCTAAAAGACTTATGTATCAAAGAATAATGATTCAAAATCTTATTTAATTGTAATCTCTTAAATATTAATATGATGATGTGTACATACATGCTTACCTATGATAAATATGATATGTATGATGATGACATAGACATAAGTCAATGCTCTATAAAGAAACTTTCCCTCCTTCATCGTTGTGATCATCTCGCTTCTCACTTTCACGTTCTTTGTTCATCTACCACCCTAGTCATGGCTTTGTCTCCATACGGCTCCTCTCCTTTCCACCACCTCCTCCTCTTCGCTGCTGCCATGGTCTTCCCCGTCACCTCCGAGTTTGAACTCGGCATCCAGAAGAGAATCCGCTTCCGCGTCTACTTCCACGAGACCTATCTTAGCCCCGACAACATCACTGTCACTGTGGTGCGTTTATGTGAACTTGAGAACATGTCAATGTCCCATATAATATAATATAATTAAATCATTGGACATAGAAGCGATATGAGAACGAATAAACGATGTTTCACCCTTTTGTATCACGCAATTAATACATAATTATGACATCATACCTTGTCATGGATCTCTAATCTTTGGACACTAAATAAAGTTGAATTTTAGCTACTACGAACAAGGAATAACTTGAAATATTGTTAGTTTAAGTATTATTTATTTTATTAAAAAATTATCAATTTTTTTTAAAATTATTATTATAAATTACTTAAATCAATAAATCAAGCGGTAGTGTTGACTAAGGCATCTCATGTCCCTATAATCTCAATTTAATAGGTCTATCGTTTGCCACTCATGTTGAATCTCGGATTTTGATGATAAAGTCAATTGTCATTTGTTGTCTAATCTATGTGTTGAGATAAGTGTGCAGGATTAACTACGATGAAAGTTAGACAAGCAGCAGGAGTTGCACCGGAGTCAAGTTCATGATCACGTTGGGAGTTCGAGAGTTCAACGGAAGTTCGGATGGTCGTCGGAGGTTCTGCGAGAACAGATCCGAGAAGTCCAAAAGCTTGCCAAGCGAAGCTCGTCGGAACTCGCCAAGTGGATCGTCGCAAAGTCCAGGAGTTTGCCGGAAGTCCGCAGAAGAATCACCGAGGGTACATCGGATGATCGACGGAAGTTCGCCGGAAACTCGCCGGAAGAAGCGATTGACGCATCGGAGCAAAGCTGCAGAAATTGTCTTAGATTTAATCGTAGTTAGCATGTTGATTAAGTTGGAAAATGGGAGGTGATCCCATTAGCTTAATCTTGGGGCAATTGGGCCCCTGAAAAGAATAAAATTGGGCCGAATGGAGCTAACCATTCGGACCCTGATTGCACCAGGAGGTGCAATAGCCCAGGCCAAGAGGTGGCACCGCCTGGGCTAAGCCTCCCAGCGAGACTGGGCGGTGCAACGTCCTCAGCCAGGAGGTGGCACCGCCTGAGCTCAGTCTTCGAGCAAGACTGGGCGATGCAACCTCCCTGACAGAGAGGTGGCACCGCCTGAGCTCAGTCTTCGAGCAAGACTGGGCGGTGCAACCTCCCTGACAGAGAGGTGGCACCGCTTGAGCTCGGTCTTCGAGCTCTACCAGGCGGTGCAACCTCTCCAGTCAAGAGGTGCAACCGCCTGATCCCGAAATTCCGGGATTTGATCGTTTTGAGCTCCAAATTTGAATTGGGTTGGGGCCTATAAATACCCCACCCATTCAGCACTGAAGGGATACTGATCCACACCGAATTCTTGATCTTTTCAGTGATTCTAAGAGCTCAAATTTGTGTAAAGTCCAAAAGTTCTCCTCTTTTCTGTTCTTCAAGTCTTGAGTTGTAAAGAGAGGAGAGAAAGGATCTGTAAGGGTTGTCTCCTGAGCCCGTCAAAAGGAGAGAAACTATAAAAGGGCAGTTGGCCTTCGCCCATTGAAGGAAGGCAGCTAGTTGACGTCAGTGACCTCGTCGGAGGAGGAAGCCAAAAGTGGAGTAGGTCAAGACTGACCGAACCACTCTAAATCTCTGGTTTGCTTTTATTTCGAGTACCTTATCATTACTGCAAACCTCCTACATAACTACTGCTCTCTGCGCCTTTACGAACAAGTTCTAAGTGCTGATCTTTCCGTATCTGGATTCAGACGTCAATAGGTGTTTTCGTACGATCCTTACTTTGCAGCTTACATTTACGTCTTGAATCTGTTTATAACTGCGAACAGTCTTCTGCGCTTTTACGAACGAGTTTCCTCGCAGTTTACATTTACATTTTGATTCTATTTATAACTGCAAACTGTCTTCTGCAACTTTATGAACAAGTTTCAACATTTAGACGTAAAACTGCATTCAGACGTAAATCAGCTTTCCTCGCACAATCATCAGATTTCAGCTTACGTTTACGTCTTAATTTCAACTGCATACTGCCTTCTGCGAGTATACAAACGAGTTTCAAAGTTTAGACGTAAATCTGCGTTTAGACGTAAATATGCTTTTTGCAGATTACTTTTTGAATAGCAGCACATTGTCTTTATACTTCTGCTTAAACTGCGCTTAGACGCAAACTGTGTTTATATGCAAACTGCGCTTAGACGCAATCTGCGCTTAGACGCAAACTGCGCATAGACGCAATCTGCGCTTAGACGCAAACTACGCTTAGACGCAATCTGAATTTAGACGCAATATGCATTTAGACGCAAACTGCGTTTAGACGCTAACTGTGTTTAAACGTAAACTGCACTTAATAATAACTAAACTAGGATCGGCTTTTGCATAGTGTTTATCGAACGAACGCAGCTTTCGTTTTTAATCGCTGAAAGATTTCCGCTGCACTAATTCACCCCCCCCCTCTTAGTGCTCTCGATCCTAACAATTGGTATCAGAGCAAGGTTAACTCTTTAACGGACTAAAACCCAAAAAGAAATGGCATACGCCGGAAACCAAGAGGGGCATTCTATTACGCGTCCACCCATGTTCAGTGGGACGGACTACACCTACTGGAAGACCCGAATGAGGATCTTTCTTATTTCTATGGATTTTGAACTATGGAATCTTGTCAAAAACGGATTTTCAAAGTCTTCTCTTCCAATGATCGATTGGAATGATTTGGAGAAGAAGGCTTTCGCTCTTAATGCAAAGGCTATGAATGCCTTATTTTGTGCACTTGATAAAAACGAGTTTAACCGTGTTTCAACTTGTGAAACTGCATTTGATATTTGGCACACACTCGAAGTGACCCATGAGGGCACAAGTAGAGTAAAAGAGTCAAAAATCAATTTGCTGTTACATTCTTTCAAACTTTTTCGGATGAAACCGAGTGAAACCATTGGCGACATGTTTACCCGTTTCACGGATGTTGTCAATGGTCTAAAAGGACTCGGAAAGAGCTTTTCGGATTTTGAACTTGTTAATAAGATACTAAGATCCCTTCCTAAGAGTTGGGATCCTAAAGTCACTGCTATTCAAGAGGCAAAAGATTTACGAAATTTCCCTCTTGAAGAACTAATCGGGTCATTAATGACCTACGAAATGACTTGTAAAGCTCATGAAGAGCAAGAAGACATCCTTCCAAAGAACAGGAAGGATATGGCACTCAAAACTTCTGAATGCCACTTGAGAGAAAACTCAAGTGATGAGGACTGTGATGATGACTTGGCACTTCTAACAAGAAAGTTTAAAAAGTTCTTTAAAAGAAACAAGTTTAAGAATGATACAAAAAATAAACTTGAACCCAAGAAGGACCAAGTAATCTGCTATGAATGCAAAAATCGGGACACTACAAGAGTGATTGTCCCCAAGTCAAAAGGAGAACTTCAAAGAAAAAGGCGCTTCAAGCAACATGAGATGACTCAAGCGCATCCGAAGAAGAGCAGTCCAACACCGAGCAAGTTGCTCATTACGCCTTAATGGCCATCGAAGATGAGGTAACAAATTCAATAGATGCAGATTTATCATTCGATGAATTATTAAATGCTTTCCATGAATTGTTTGATGAGTGTAAGATTATCAGTAGTAAATACAAATTGCTAAAAAAGGAGCATGATAGTCTTATTTGTAACTTCGAAAAGTTAAATGCTGAACATCATGATAGTTTAAGCCCATGCATAAAATGCCATGATCTAGAAACTCTCAAAAAAGAAAACTTGCTACTTAAGGACACCTTGAAGAAATTCGAGGTTGGTAGCAAGTCATTGAACATGATCCTTACAAACAAGGGTCACGTTCCCAAAAGAAGTGGAATTGGATTCGTGAGAAGTCCTCACCAAAATCCAACCACCTTCATAAAAGGCTCCATCCTACACATTCGACATCAAGACAAATGTAACTTCTGTTGTAAATTTGGACACAAGACACATTGTTGTCCATTCAAGAAAATAAGTCCAAACAAATTGATTTGGGTTCCTAAAGGAACTATGATAAACTCCATGCAACATGATAAACAATGCAGATCTATCTTTGAGGCACCCAAAAGCAAATGGGTACCTAAAAATCATCCTTTCTTGTAGAAACCCACACCATCGCAAGCTAGGAGCAAGAGATGGTACCTTGATAGTGGATGCTCAAGGCATATGACCGGAGATCCATCTCATTTCTCTAAGCTCACTAGGATAGACGAAGGCTATGTCACCTTCGGAGACAACAACAAGGGTAAAATCATTGGCAAAGGCATAGGTAACAAATCCAACCTTTTTATTGAAGATGTTCTGTTAGTTGATGGTTTAAAACATAACCTCTTGAGTATTAGTCAATTATGTGATAAAGGATATACTGTCAAATTCGAATCTAATGCTTGCATCATTGAAAAACCACAGAAAAATATGTCTATGATTGCATTAAAACAAAATAACGTATACACTATTGACATCAATGACTTATGTGATGAAATGTGTTTTGCGGTTATGAATGAGGATGCTTGGCTATGGCATAGAAGATTAGGTCATGCTAGCATGAAACTAATCACTCAAGTATCATCTAGAGAACTTGTAAGAGGAATTCCTCATATCAAGTTCATCAAAGACAATGTATGTGATGCTTGCCAATTAGGTAAACAAATTAAGGGAAGTTTCAAAGTTAAGAATCAAATAAGCACCTCTAGGCCCTTACAATTGATCCATATGGACTTGTTCGGACCAATCTCTACATCAAGTCTAGGAGGTAGCAAATACGTCTTTGTCATTGTTGATGACTACAACAGATATACATGGACCTACTTCTTAAAACAGAAAAATGAATGCTTTAGATATTTTACCAAGTTTTGTAAACTTGTTCAAAATGAGAAGGAATCTATGATTTCGTCAATTAGAAGTGATCATGGTGGAGAATTTCAAAACCATGATTTCAAAGAATTCTGTGAACTCAATGGATACAACCATAATTTCTCTACTCCAAGAAATCCTCAACAAAATGGGGTAGTAGAAAGAAAAAATCGAAATTTACAAGAAATGGCAAGAACCATGTTGAATGAACATGGCCTACCCAAATATTTTTGGGCCAAAGCTGTAAACACTGCATGCTATATTTTGAATAGAGTTCTAGTAAGACCCTTACTCTCCAAAACTCCTTATGAGTTATGGAATAACAAAAAACCCAATGTCTCATATTTTAAAGTCTTTGGGTATAAGTGTTTTATCTTGAATGAAAAGGATAACTTAGGAAAATTCGATGCTAAATCTGATGAAGGAATCTTTCTTGGTTATTCTTCGGTTTCTAAAGTTTTTCGTATTTTCAATAAAAGAACCTTAATTATTGAAGAATCCATCCATGTTGTTTTCAATGAGATTTTCGAAATTAAGAAGAATGATCTTGATGATGATGTTAACTTTGATTCTTTGAATTTAAACGAAACCCCGTCTCCAACTAGCAACTTGGATGTATCCACTTCCTTACCCAAGGATTGGAAGTATGTAGATGCTCATCCTAAGGAGCTAATCTTAGGAGACACATCAAAGGGGGTTCAAACACGATCCTCTTTTAAGAATTTTTGTAGCAACACCGCCTTTCTCTCGCAAATTGAACCCAAATGTGTTGATGAAGCCATGAAAGATGATTCATGGATTATCGCAATGCAAGATGAATTGAATGAATTTGAGAGAAATGAGGTGTGGACGCTTGTTCCTAGGCCAAATGACCATTTAGTTATTGGTACTAAATGGGTCTTTAGAAACAAGCAAGATGAAAATGGTATCGTGGTTAGAAACAAGGCTAGATTAGTGGCCAAAGGTTTCAACCAAGAAGAAGGTATCGATTACGAAGAAACCTTCGCACCTGTGGCTCGATTGGAAGCCATAAGGATGCTCCTTGCCTACGCTAGTTGTAATAATTTTAAGTTATTTCAAATGGATGTTAAAAGCGTTTTTCTAAATGGCTTTATTTCCGAAGAAGTTTATGTTGAACAACCTCCTGGCTTTGAAAATAATAGTCTCCCTAATCATGTGTTTAGATTGACTAAAGCTTTTTATGGTTTAAAACAAGCTCCAAGGGCGTGGTATGAGAGACTTAGTTCCTTTCTTATTGAAAATAATTTCATAAAAGGCAAGGTTAATACTACATTATTCATCAAAGACTTTGAAAATAATTTTCTCATTGTTCAAATTTATGTTGATGATATTATCTTTGGTTCTACGAATGAATCTCTTTGTGAGTCCTTTGCTAAAACTATGAGTCGTGAATTCGAAATGAGTCTAATGGGAGAATTAACATTCTTCTTAGGTCTACAAATCAAACAACTAAGCAATGACATCTTTATTAGCCAAACTAAATATGCTATGAGTTTACTAAAGAAGTTTAATATGAATAACTCAAAAGCTACTAACACTCCTATGAGCACCTCCACTAAGTTAGAAATTGATGAAAGTGGAGAATGCTTTGATCAAAAAACCTATAGGGGTATGATAGGAAGTTTACTTTACCTCACTGCAACAAGACCAGACATAATGTTTAGTGTAGGACTTTGTGCTAGATTTCAATCAAACCCTAAGATATCTCATCTCAAAGCAGTTAAAAGAATACTCAGATATCTTAATGGTACCACAAATCTAGGATTATGGTACCCAAAATCAGAGAAGTTTGAATTAACTGCTTATGCTGATGCGAACTTCGCTGGTTGTAGATTAGATAGAAAAAGCACACCAGGAACATGTCAATTCTTAGGACATGCCATTGTTTCCTGGACATCTAAGAAACAAAACTCGGTTGCACTATCAACAACCGAAGCTGAATATATTGCAGCAAGTGCATGCTGTGCACAAGTTGTTTGGATGAAAAATACCTTAGAAGATTATAAAGTTCATCTCAAAAACATTCCCATTAAATGTGATAATACAAGCTCAATATGCCTAACAAAAAACCCTATACAACACTCGAGAACAAAACATATTGATATCATACATCACTTTATATGAGATCATGTTACGAATCATGATGTAATCATAGAATTCATTGATACGAAACATCAACTAGCTGACATCTTTACAAAACCTCTAAGTGAAGAACAATTTGATATCATTAAAAGAGAATTAGGAATGTTGATGTGTCCGAATAGATGAATCTGTTAAAATTATTTTTTGAACTATGTTGAATGATCAAATCACTTGATTTCCATGTGAAAATCTGCAACAAAATCTTGTCCGAATGCATCTTATTTATTCGAATGCTGTAAAACAAATTTTCTCGTACACTTTCATGAAAAATAAGTTTCTGAAATAGATTTGATGAAGTGATTCATGTGTATGTATTCCATACTGCTAAATCTTTACATAGACAATGGCTTATAACAAAAAGGGAAGAAGTAGTAAAGCAATCTATGTAAAAAAATTCCTCTATAAGCTTGCTATCATTATTTTCCTGGTATCATAATTACTATGCTTTTTGTTGATGACAAAGGGGGAGAAAAATATGAATTGATAAAAACTGCCATGATCATGTCATACTTGCAAAATACTTGAGTGATGCTATAAACAATGTTATGATTATGCCATCCTTGCATCACCAAGAGATATATGAACGTGTGCTATAGTTTGCATCATGCCCTGAGTTGATATCTTATCATTTGAAGAAAATGCAAAACTTGCTAGAATACTTCAAATATGTGCATCATGTAATAGCGCTTCACAGCTTTATATGATAATGTTCAAACTACATGATGAATAGTTACAAACACAATCATACAAACTTGATGATGTATGTCAAGCCTTGACATCATCTTTGAAGAGATACATCATGATGAGTATCATGATGGGAGTATTGATAAGTTTAACTGATCTAACTTATCAATACGTCACTTGAATTCTTAGGTCTTGAATTCAAGGTTGACTTATCTCAACTATGGCATATAGACAGGGGGAGTTAAGGATAACTCCATTATCAATTGATTGTCATCATCAAAAAGGGGGAGATTGTTGAATCTCGGATTTTGATGATAAAGTCAATTGTCATTTGTTGTCTAATCTATGTGTTGAGATAAGTGTGCAGGATTAACTACGATGAAAGTTAGACAAGCAGCAGGAGTTGTGCTGGAGTCAAGTTCATGATCACGTTGGGAGTTCGAGAGTTCAACGGAAGTTTGGATGGTCGTCGGAGGTTCTGCGAGAACAGATCCGAGAAGTCCAGAAGCTTGCCAAGCGAAGCTCGTCGGAACTCGCCAAGTGGATCGTCGCAAAGTCCAGGAGTTTGCCGGAAGTCCGCAGAAGAATCACCGAGGGTACATCGGATGATCGACGGAAGTTCGCCGGAAACTCGCCGGAAGAAGCGATTGACGCATCGGAGCAAAGCTGCAGAAATTGTCTTAGATTTAATCGTAGTTAGCATGTTGATTAAGTTGGAAAATGGGAGGTGATCCCATTAGCTTAATCTTGGGGCAATTGGGCCCCTGAAAAGAATGAAATTGGGCCGAATGGAGTTAACCATTCGGACCCTGATTGCACCAGGAGGTGCAACCGCCCAGGCCAAGAGGTGGCACCGCCTGGGCTAAGCCTCCCAGCGAGACTGGGCGGTGCAACCTCCCCAGCCAGGAGGTGGCACCGCCTGAGCTCAGTCTTCGAGCAAGATTGGGCGGTGCAACCTCCCTGACAGAGAGGTGTCACCGCTTGAGCTTAGTCTTCGAGCAAGACTGGGCGGTGCAACCTCCCTGACAGAGAGGTGGCACCGCCTGAGCTCAGTCTTCGAGCAAGACTGGGCGGTGCAACCTCCCTGACAGAGAGGTGGCACCGCCTGAGCTCAGTCTTCGAGCTCTGCCAGGCGGTGCAACCTCTCCAGTCAAGAGGTGCAACCGCCTGATCCCGAAATTCCGGGATTTGTTCGTTTTGAGCTCCAAATTTGAATTGTGTTGGGGCCTATAAATACCCCACCCATTCAGCACTGAAGGGATACTGATCCACACTGAATTCTTGATCTTTTCAGTGATTCTAAGAGCTCAAATTTGTGTAAAGTCCAAAAGTTCTCCTCTTTTTTATTCTTCAAGTCTTGAGTTGTAAAGAGAGGAGAGAAAGGATCTGTAAGGGTTGTCTCCTGAGCCCGTCAAAAGGAGAGAAACTGTAAAAGGGCAGTTGGCCTTCGCCCATTGAAGGAAGGCAGCTAGTTGATGTCGGTGACCTCGTCAGAGGAGGAAGCCAAAAGTGGAGTAGGTCAAGACTGACCGAACCACTCTAAATCTCTGGTTTGCTTTTATTTCGAGTACCTTATCATTACTGCAAACCTCCTACATAACTATTGCTCTCTGCGCCTTTACGAACAAGTTCTAAGTGCTGATCTTTCCGTATCTGGATTCAGACGTCAATAGGTGTTTTCGTACGATCCTTACTTTGCAGCTTACATTTACGTCTTGAATATGTTTATAACTGCGAACTGTCTTCTGCGCTTTTACGAACGAGTTTCCTCGCAGTTTACATTTACATTTTGATTCTATTTATAACTGCAAATTGTCTTCTGCAACTTTACGAACGAGTTTCAACATTTAGACGTAAAACTGCATTCAGACGTAAATCGACTTTCCTCGCACAATCATCAGATTTCAGCTTACGTTTACATCTTAATTTCAACTGCATACTGCCTTCTGCGAGTATACAAACGAGTTTCAAAGTTTAGACGTAAATCTGCGTTTAGACGTAAATCTGCTTTTTGCAGATTACTTTTTGAATAGCAGCACATTGTCTTTATACTTCTGCTTAAACTGCGCTTAGACGCAAATTGTGTTTAGACGCAAACTGCGCTTAGACGCAAACTACGCTTAGACGCAATCTGAATTTAGACGCAATCTGCATTTAGACGCAAACTGCGTTTAGACGCTAACTGTGTTTAAACGTAAACTGCACTTAATAATAAGTAAACTAGGATCGGCTTTTGCATAGTGTTTATCGAACGAACGCAGCTTTCGTTTTTAATCGCTGAAAGATTTCCGCTGCACTAATTCACCCCACCCCCCCCCTCTTAGTGCTCTCGATCCTAACAACTCAATCATTTAGGAACCTGATTTTTCATTAATACCTTTATTTTTAATTTTAATCTGATAAATATAAATTTAATTCACTGTAAAATAATAATCATATATCTTACTATATGTATAATATATTTTAAAAAATATATTTCGAATAATATCATTGTAATGAGCTAAATATGAATTTATATATTTTATAAATCTAAAAATATATGAATTATGATAAAATTAATACAAGGGTTGGATTGACCTGATTTAGCATATCAACTTGACTCAAGTCAAACTTTAAGTTAGACTCCTCTTATCAAATTACTTTTTATTATTTTAAATTATTAAAAATAACTTAAATTTATAAATTAGAAGAATTTAAATTCATAATCTTAATTTTAAAACTAATTTAAATTCAACCAGTAGTAGTACTTCATGGCTCATCACCGTCATCATCTTCTTCTCGGCCGCATCACCCACTTCTGCCGCCACCCGATACGCGTACAGGTTCGAGGGAAATGGGTAACCTAAAGAAGTGCTCCTCTCCCCTCTCATCGATCTTCCTCACCCATCTGCTTTTGCTGCGCGGCCTCCTCCGCCCTGATCCCTTCGCGCTCTTCCGCCGTTCCACGCCGCCTGCCGTCGTCCCCGTCCTTCCCACCTCCTCAATCTTCCCTATCATCGTCACCTCCATCCCATCTTCGCCTATCGGCCCCTCCTCCCTCCCCGCAGACAGTTAGCGATCGCCACCGAACTCCTCGGATTGAAGCGGAGCAGCTCGAGCAGGCCTGCGTACGGGTCGGACTTGCAGCCCACCAGAGAGCAGCCGATGTGCTCGTGATACGGGTCGCCCACCTTGAACTCCACCGCGTCGTCCACGCCGGACTCCTCGACGACATCCTTCGTGGGAGCGAGCGACACCTCCTCCGGGATGATGCAGACGAGTCTGCCTCCGGTTTGTCGAGCTGCAGCGGCGAGTGCTCCCGTGGATTGGGATGCCTCCGGTGAGACTTGTACTATTAGCTTGGCACCCATGCCGGCCGCCAGGGCCGATACGAACTCGTCGCTCGCAGGTTACGCTGATGGATGACCATCATTTCTTCTTCTTCTTCCACTGTCCCGGGAAAGCTAGAAAAGGAAGAGAAAACTAGCGCATTTAGCTCGTTCATAGGTTGATTTAAATGCCTTGTATTTCCGACCATATCTAACACCCAAACTTGGAGTATATACTTTACGATCTTAATAATACATCTGATTTCGTGCTCTTACAAAATATATCTTTGTTTAAAGACTGTGAACTATTAAATTACATCAAAACTTGTGAACAATGAAATATATGTTTATATATATGCTTTGTCCGATGGAAGGTCACATAAACTTACTGTTACAGACAAAAGAGTACTTTTGATTTCCCTACATTCTTGGCGAGTGATCAATGGTTGCAGAAGATGTTTGATCCAAGAAGAAAAAGTTGTATGCAATAAGAAAGATAAAGGTAGATTGGTTTCCAAAGAAACTCACACGGTCGATTTGCTTGAAATTAATGCATAATATTTATATATATTAATCGACAGGAGAAACAGAAGAAAGTGGAAAGATTACCGGTTTGAGAGTGTCTAAGCAACCATCGACAGCGTTTTCTCGAGACCAAACCATTCTTTTCATCTGTTTCTCCTCCACCAATTAATGTGATTCTCCCCAACACCGTTGTGTGTGCGATAGAACCAAAGAGTTAACAGAGCGAGAGAGAGAGAGAGAGGGGGGTTGGGGATCGAAGAAGAAGCAGAGGAATTAATAGAAGGTGGGGAAGGTAGTGGCTATCGCTGTAGACTACGTGTTTTGGTCGTCATCGACGCTGGCCTTAGCGAAAGGTGAAGGCTATCATACAAAGCAAACCCGTCCCGATCGGTGATACACTTCAGCCGCGTCCGATTCCTCGGCGACTTGGGTCAAACGCTGCCTATTTCTAAGAAATATGTCCATATTTATCGTTGCAGAAAATTAAAAATAGTTATAAAATCTATCTCTTCAACATCTGCAAGGTGTTATGATTAAAGCTAAGCTAATGATCTATCAAAGTCTAAACTACCCGATAATTATAGTAACCATTTTTAATTCATGTCTTGATATAACATATGTATATGTACTTATGTATATAAAAAAAACTAAATTCTTGGTTTTAACTCACACTTAATTTGATCATCGAAGTAATAATATCTTTATTTAGTTTATGAAGTTGCAGATATACATATATCAATCTAACATTGGGATCCATTTTCACGGTAATAACGAAGACAAAAAAAATAGAGTGAAAAAATTTTGTGACGTGAGGAGGAAACGATCAACTCGAATGATGATATCAGCGTGACTGGTCCAGCAAGTCTGGCTGTCATCCATAATTCCGTGATGTTGATATGTAAGCTTCAGCTAAAAATAGCCATTAGTCCTTCAGTGATTCATCAGAGTATAATGCATGGGGCTGCATGACAGTCAGCCTTGTCTGTCATCATCATCGTAAATGGATCGCACTTGAGAGATGAAGCTTTTATCTTTCCAAGGTTGGTTGATGCTCACACTTCCTCTTGAATTATTTGTGCAAATCCACCTTTTTGTGGACTTGGATGGAGTTTGATTGGCATTTATTATGGTCTGCTCCATGCCAGCCTGCTGCAGTTTGGATGTCTTCTGCTTGTGGTTCCCGCTGCCTCTTCGAGAGAGAGAGAGAGAGATGCAAGTCTCAAACAACATATACTGATAACTGTGACCTCTTAGCTTTTATTTGATATCATTATTCTTCGATTGATGTAAGATTAAATATGTCTATTACTGCTCCGATTCGACGTCATATGATAAATCATTATTTATCTTCGTATTAGTATAAACAAATCCTCACGACTGATTACGACAAATGATAACTAATCACACGAGTATTATTATTTAGATGAAAAACATGAATCACGAGTGATAGCGAGGAGAAATGAGTACTCCATTGGCAAGGCATATACTCGACGTCACGTAGAGATTAGCCGAGGAGACATTGCCTGGCGTGGAGTAGTCCCAAAGCCAGGCGAAGAGATGTGTATGTATGCTTTGTGATTCCTCCCTCATCGAGCACTGTAATCTTTTGCTGTCGAGCAATGTAATCTTTTGTCATCCACCCATTTGGTGCCATTTCATATGTGAAATCTAATTGGATTTATAATGTACATTGTACTGTTGTAGTAGTAGTAGACACGTACACAGAAACAATAATACATGCATTCACAGGCCACAGTGTGTGTGTGTTTTGGGCGTCGACAGAGCGTTCCCTTCATGTGCTCACTATAAATCCTCACATGTATATATATATATATATATATATATATATATATATATATATATATATATATATATATATATATATATATATATATATATATATATACATATATATATATATACATATATATATATATACATACATATATATATATATACATATATATATATATATACATACATATATATATATATATACATACATATATATATATATATATATATACATATATATATATATATATATATATATACATATATATATATATATACATATATATATATATATATATATATATATATATATACATATATACATATATACATATATACATATATACATATATACATATATACATATATACATATATACATATATACATATATATATATATACATATATATATATATATGTATATATATATATGTATGTATATATGTATATATATATATATATATGTATGTATATATGTATATATATATATCCAACTTGAGATGACAATTCCTAGTATACCTTTATGAATTACATAATTATAATTATGAAAAAGATCAAATGTATGCTTTTATAGGCCAAGCTACCCAAAAAGTTTTGGGATGAGGTTTTAAGGACTATAGTTGATGTGATCAACTTATCACCATTTACAACCCTAGATAGTGATATTACATAGTATGTATGGTTATGGAAAGATGTTTCATATAGACATTTAAGAGTGTTTAGTCGTCGTATAAGAAGATTTGGTTGTTATAGAAGAAATATATCGAGAAGGTATTGAAAAGGTTCAGTATAAACAATGCAAAGCCAATTGGTTCTCCTCTTGCAAGTCACTTTAAGTTATGCTTGGAACATAGTCCTTCAAGTGATGAGGAGAAGGAGAAAATACAAAAGGTTCCTTATGCTTCAGTAGTTGGAAGTTTAATGTATCCGATGGTATGTACAAAGCCGGACATCGCATATGTAGTGAGTGTTACTAGTATATTTCTTGTAAATCCAAGCAAAGAGCACTGGGTAGCAATGATGTTTGTTTAAGCTTTGGAGGTAGACCACCTGTGTTGAAAAGTTACACAGATGTAGATATGACAAAAGATATTGATACAAGAAAGTTTACATCAGATTTTTTACTTACTTTTACATATAGAGTTATGTAATGACAATCCAGATTACAAAGGTGAATTGCTCTCTCCACTATAGAGACAGAATATATTATTGTTACATAGATTTGTAAAGAAATATTATTGATGAAAGAATTATTATAAGAATTGAGGTTGAAACAAGAAAATTATATGGTAAATTGTGACTGCTATAATGCCATCCATTTGTGTAAGAATCAAACTTTTAATTCTAGGTCAAAGCATATAGATGTCAAATACGATTGGATTGGAAATGTACTTGAAGAGAAGCAGTTGCAGCTTTAAAAAATTCACATAAATGACAATGGAGCAGACATATTGACAATGACCTTACCAAAAAAAGGCAGGAGATATGCCGACAGCTGGTCGGCATTGCTTCACATTGAGGAGTTATGAGAGAACCTCCCTTATGGGCTAAAGGGGGAGGTTGTTCGGCTGACAGCCTATAAGTTCAGCCCATGGTGGGCTTTAACAGCCCATAACCCACCCCCTTTTCTAGTAAAACCCTAAATCTAATAAGGGAGGTGTGGTGGCTGTGAAAATAGGGAAAAACTACAACAACAAGACATCAAATTACAATAGCATCTTGATTCAAAAAGAGGAGAAAATGACAGAAAAACAAGAGAAGGAAAGGGAAGAAGACAAGGACAACGCAGAGAGACTATTTTCAATCATCTATGCAGTGTTCTCATCTCAGGTTAGATCAGATCTACAGTTGATTCTCGCTATGATTACTTGGGGAGAATTTGGATATTGTGCACAGTGATATAATCCTTGTATCATAGTTATTCTCTTGAGATTATTGCTTGGGTTTTAGGCAAAAGGCTAAGATTTATATTTTCATTATTCTTATAATGGATTACCTCTGGTTTGCCGTGTAGTTTTTACCCTTCACGTTGGAGGGGATTTCCACATAAATCTTGGTGTTATATTTTATTATGATTTTTATTTAATTCTGATACGTGTTATGGCCTGCTAGTATTTATTCATATACAAAAATTTAGTTCTTCTTTATATCCCATCGGAAACGCTACCTCGTCGCGCTCTCCACCTCGTCACTCTCCTCCTTGTGATTCATAGGAGATGTAGTCGCAACATCGATTTACGATAAGAACTATGGATCTCCCATAGATCTATAACCGCAACACAGTTCCTCCACTAATAGATCTCTTACTTAGATTTGTTGAGATCTACTGCTTCTCTTCCTCCGACGGTTATGCTTCTCCGATCGCAGGCTGCACCTTCAACCCACCAACAACTGCTTAGCCAAAACTCTTATCTTGAGCCCTCGGATATGTACATATCCTCAAAATGTCTTTATTATATTCTTCTAACATTCCAGTTATCGTTTCTGCAGTGAATCATAGTACTTCACATGCAGGACTTATGTTGTCACACTAATCCCTTTCAAGTTATCAAAAGGTGACAACTATGCATCCTATCGAACCCAGTTTTCTAATCTCCTATTTTGATACGACTTACTAGGCTAAATTAATGGCTCCCTCAGTTGTCCACCAGCCATGATCAATGTCCTTATGTCTCTTATAAGATAATATCAAGATCTAAGCCTTGTATCTTCATAGAACACTCTCTTGAACATAATGTTTTCCGATGCTATAACCCCCAAACCCAAAAAGTTTTTATATCATATTACATTACTTTTGTAGAGTCTATCTTTCCTTTCTAAAATAATGAGCCTCCTGCAATGCAAACCACTTCGATAAACATTTATCACTGGAGTATACCTCCGATCCTTTCGGATGAGCCTCACATGACACCATCTAGTTCCTCCCCTCAGGATCCATACTCTACTGCTACTCTATTTCAGCAACTGCCCATTCCCTCCATTACTACTTCATTCCTTTCTTCTTATGTTTCTCTCATTGATGAGGCAATACATTTAGAAACACAACCACTGTCTTTATCTCCTTCTAGACCCAATGACACTGAAGTACATCAGCCTGACTTGGCTCATGTTAATGACTCTCCACCACCTATACTAACAACATAACCTCACAATCTCATAGCCTCCAGACAATCAATGATAATACGCTCCAAGAGTAGTATTTTCAAACCACGTCAAGTCCTTATCCTACATGCTATCACCGAATCCTCGCCTAAGACCATTGAACCTATCATATTCACTCAAGCCCAAAAATCTTTAAACTAGTGTAAAGCCATGTGTAAAGAATATGATGCCCTTCTCCATAACTCAACATGAAACCTTATACCTTTTCATCATGCACAAAACATTATCGGGTATAAGTGCGCTTTTTGAATTAAGCAGAACCTAGGTGGATCAGTTGTTAGATATAAAGCACATCTAGTCACCAAAAGGTTTCATCAATAACCTGGTGTTGATTTTACTAAGACATTCAGTCTCATTATTAAATCCATAACAATCTGACTTATTTTGAGTTTGGCCACCACTAGAGGCTGGTAATTTTGATAATTGGATGTTAACAGTACATTTTTATACAGGACTTTAATTGAAGATGTCTTTATGCAGTAATCTTCTGGTTTCATCCATCTTTAGTATCCAATACATGTTTATAAACTACAAAAAGCTATTTATAGACTTCTTCATGCTTCAAGCTAAACTTTGCTCATTTTTTTACTTCAATTAGCTTTATCAACTCCAAATTTGATACCTCACTATTTCTATGACAATAATATGACGACATAATATATCTTCTATTGTACGTGGATGACATTATTATCACAAGCAATACTCCTACAAGGATCTAAGCATTCATCAAACAATTGGCATATCGATTTTTTCTTAAAGATTTAAGAACCTTGAGCTACTTTTTGGGAGTGGAAGCAACATATACATCTTCAGGTCTCTTCCTATCACAAAAAAAAATATATTTAAGATTCATTATCAAAGACAAACATGTAGGACACAAAAGATGTTCCAACTCCCGTTTCTACTAGTAAATCACTCAAATTATGTGATGAAAGTTCTGCTACGGAACACACTCAATACCGACAAGTAGTTGGCTCCTTATAGTGCTTAGCTCTCACCTGTCTAGACATCTCCTTTGCGGTCAATAAATTATCACAATTTATACAGCAACCATCTACTATGCATTTGTCTGTATTCAAATGAATCCTATGATATCTTAAAGGAACCATCATTGTTACTTTCTCTACAAACACTCTCCACTTTATCTCTATGCCTTTGCTGATATTGATTGGGTAAGAAACTTTAATGATAAAATATCCATATCGGAGGTATATTGTCTTCCTTGAGCTAATCTAATAAATTAGAGTTCTAGAAAACAAAAAACAATCGTATGGTCTACAACTAATGTTGAATATCGTGTCATCGGTACCGCTGTTGCATAACTCAATTGGGTCACAAATCTGCTCAATGAACTCAGCATTGACTCTACTCTTACTTCTACAATATATTATGATAATGTCGGAACTAACTACTTATGTGTCAATCTAGTGTTCCACTCCCACATGAAACATTTTATCATTGACTTCCATTTCGTGCAAGATCAAGTTGTTCGACATCAACTATGCGTTTCTCATATACATATATATATATATATAGCTGATCAACTAGCAAACTCACTCACGAAGCCTCTCACCCATAAATTATTTTCATTGTATCGGTCCAAGATTGACATCATAAATAGGAATACCATATTATGGGTGCATAATAGCAGATAAGATTTTCTCAACCGCATGAGAAAATATTGTTGCTTTATTGGGAGAAATCTTCCATCCTAGCTAGTATAAATAAAAAGAACATATCAATAAAAAACATCACGACATCCAAGATGGACGTGTAGGTGCCATTTCCATCCTTGGACACGACCATGTTTGCCTAAATGTCGATCGTCGGTACATGTAGCAATCGTCGATCCTTCTTCACGACTCATTCAGAATGCTGTTGACAAGAGAAATGCATTAAGATCCCAAGGTTTCAATCCGTTATTATATTTGAGGAAGATACTTATTATTTTAAGTATTTATTTTTCTTAAAATTCGTCCCTTTTTTTGTGTTCTAGCGCTTGAACATTTTAGGGATATAGTTTGAACATTTTAGGGATATATATCGCCGAGTTGGTTTCCAAGATTAGTCACGATAATGAATAAACTTTTTTAATCGATCATTGTTCACATAGATTTTATCGAGAATTTTTGTCTGAATTTGTTGTTCTTCTTTTCAACGAATTGACTATTTAAGGTGGGAAGGAGAACCAACCATCTCTTCCGCAGATCATCTCCATCGGCACCGATCCCAGGTCAACTAAGCGTGATTCGACCGTGGCGGTAACGTTAAGCGTAAATTGGGTTGGAAGAAAGGGCGTCAAGGACGTGATGTCTCGTTCCATATCACGCAGGTTGAGGCGTCAGCTTCTGCTCTCTCTGCAAGAATTACATGGCTTTGATTCCACTCTCCCTCCTCCTCGCTTGCTTCTTCTTCTTTTTCTTCTTCTTCTTCTTCTTCTTCTTCTTCTTTTCTTCTTCTTTTCTTCTTCTTCTTCTTCTTCTTCTTCTTCTTCTTTTCTTCTTCTTCTTCTTCTTCTTCTTCTTCTTCTTCTTCTTCTTCTTCATCTTCTTCTTCTTATTCTTCTTCTTCTTATTCATCTTCTTCTTCTTCTTCTTCTTCTTCTTTGATTCCACTCTCCCTCCTCCTCCTCGCTTGCTGCTGCTTCTTCTTCTTCTTCTTCTTTGATTCCACTCTCCGTCCTCCTCCTCGCTTGCTGCTTCTTCTTCTTCTTCTTCTTCTTCTTCTTCTTCTTTTCTTCTTCTTCTTTGATTCCACTCTCCCTCCTCCTCCTCGCTTGCTTCTTCTTCTTCTTCTTGCTCTCATGACGGCACCGTGTTGAGGCATTCCCGACCACGACGATGCCATGCTTTTCCCAGTTTAATATGTGGCGCGGAGCATTGGGATCACATCGCCCGCTACTATTGAAATCGGTGTGATGTGGTAAGTAAACCTGAGGCGAGAATGCAGCAGCCTCCGAGCGTCGTGCATCGACCCGTAGCCATTGGAATCCCATGGGCGCCTTCCATCTGCCGCTGCACTCGAATGCTTCGATGATAAGTATTTTAAGAGTCCTAAAATTAGATTTGAAATTATTCGATCCGTTAAAAATGTAATTATGAAAAACACCCTTTCATGAGTTTGGATATGTTTAAATAATACTATATATTCATCAACGTTTTCCAAGTGAGTCTACAGAGGATTGAGAAAGGAATTTGAATCTGGATTTGTGCTAATTCAAAATAGATTTTTTTTTTTTTTTGTGCTGTGAAGAATCTGGTTTATGGATGTAATAGGTAATAATTGTGGAATCATATATTTTGCATCAGTTTTCTAATTCAATTTTTTATCATTATTTTTAAAAGTTTTCTCTTTCCATAATATACATGATATTTGTGATATATCTTCTTTCAATTCATACGGCAATACCACATGTTAAATTAATTCTTATGAGTATTCAAATTCGTTCAAATCGAAGCATCAAGTGTCAAATTAAATCAAATAAAAAAAAATTATTCGGTTAAAAGGAAGGTACTTCAAACTAAAATCATTTGGAACCTAAGTAATCGATTACGTATGGATTAAGCTACTGTCAAAATCATCAATCCTCAAGAAGAGTAATGGTAATAATACATCTTATTGATCCATACTTCTAAAAATGTTTAGATATTTTAACGATACAATTAAAAAGTTAAAATTATAAACTTAAAAAAACTATTACTTTTTAATTTAGCTTGATTCAAATCGATTAATCAAATAAACAAGATATATTTTCAAATTAAAATTATTTATAATCTTTAAAACTAAATTACTGATGAACCGATTCAGATTAAATCGGTTCGAAACCAATTCGATTAGGTTTGATTTAATTTTTTGATTCGATTTGAATACCCCTATTAATATTACATTGCATTCTTGCATTACTTTCTTCTTCTACAGAATTCATCCGTCACATTCGTAGCAAAGATCTCAACTGTCATCCTCTTTGACCCATGCTGTCATTTCTATTTCCTTTTCTATCGTACTATGGCTATGATTGATTTTGTTCACGAGAAACTTGTTTCCGACATCATGTACACCAACCACCCTGGAGTACAGTTTCCACGACCGGCCCAGGTAGGTGGGGTAGCTGGCCTTCACCGGCTCCAGGTCTGCCGCCGCCACCACTCGGCACGCGTGGATGGAGATTCCGGTGTTCTGGTTGGGGTCCTCGCGATTCTACGCCGTGATGGTGTTCTTCTGCATGTCCATCGGCTTCCGTGCCCACAGGCTGCAGTTCTGTAGCACCATCGCCGCATTGCCGAAGATGTAGTCGACGGTGCCGTAGATGTCGCATTCCCGGAAGAACTGCCGCTGCGAGCGCACGTACGGAGTGTCCTGGTAGTCGATGACGTTGCAGCGGTAGCCCACCGCGTGGTTGGCCCCCACGCGGAGCGCCACCGCCTGGTGCTTCTTCGGCCTGGCCCAGTTCTGTATCGTGAAGTCCCTCGTTATAAATCTCGTCCCCGTCGCCGCTGCCAATAATTATAGAGTCAACCAATTTATTCTTCTTCCTTCGATTCGGTTGAATTCAATGATACATACCGAATGTGGCGGTACGGAAGGTGGTATCTCTTGCTATACAATACCTAAGTCATCCCCACATACTTCTCAATCATTGGTTTTTGCACCCTCGACCAACCCAAGGATCACCTGTTCTTCACCGCAAGGACAACATCTCTACTCTCCACCGCCCAAATCTGTTGCTGCTGATGCTGCGCCAGAATCTACTGCATCACTCGGGGTCTGAGCTGCTCATCTTCCCCTGCTTCATTGATTTCAGATCGCTGCAGTCTCTCTTCGCGTTCACTGCAGTTTCCTCTCGCTGCCTCTGATCAGTGATCGGATCATCCAGCGATCAGATTCTTATTGATTCACTATTGCTAATGAAGCAAATTGTCGCTTGCTCCATGTTTGATTGATTCATTGATTTCATTGCGATCACATTCTTCACCACCGTCGCCTTCTCTCACCGTAGGCTGCATTGTTGCTCGGCGGCCTTCTTTCTTCGCCGCCCATCTAATCACAATTGACGGAATTCAAGCCACCAGTAGACAGTAGGGCGCCAGCACCCTCACCTTCTTCCCGCGGAAGCAGAGCCGAACCTTCTCCCTTAACGAGGAAAGATGAGAGTTTTGGGCGGTAGAACAGAGAAGAAGAAAGGAGGAAGAAACTGTTGGGCTGACAGCCCACGAGTTCAGCCCACACCGCTCTCAAATAAAATCCTACATCTAATAAGGGATCTAATAAGGGTGTGAAGTGGCTACGAAAATAAGAAAAAACTATAACAACGAGACATCAAATTGCAGCAGCATTGGAATAAGATAAGGATAATGCAGAGAGACTATTCTCAATCATCTACGTAGTATTCTCATCTCAAGTTAGATCAAATCTATAGTAGATTTTTACTGTGATTACTTGGGGAGAATTTGGATATTGTACATAATAACGTAATCCTTGTATTCTAGTTATTCTCTTGAGATTATTGCTTGGGTTTTAGGAAAAAGACTGATATTTGTATTTTCATTATTCTTATAGTGGATTATCTCTGGTTTGTCCCGTGGTTTTTACCCATCACGTTTTAGGGGTTTTCCACGTAAATCTTGGTGTTCTATTTTATTGTGATTTTCATTTAATTCTGCTACGTGTTATGTCCTGCTAGTATTTGTTCATATACAAAAGTTTAGTTCTTCTTTATATCCCATCAATTGATATCAGAGCAAGGTTTTGGTGATTTAATTTTTGTATTTGAACATGGAGGCCGGTAGTATTTCACGCATGATTAGCTTGAAAAAAAATAATTGAATGATATGGAAACTAAGAATGGAAGATATCTTATATTGCAAATATTTGTATAAACCTTTGTAGGGGGATAGTGCAAAGCCCGCAACTATGACAGATGATGAGTGAAAGAGGTTAGATCGAAAAATAATTGGATTTATTCGACAATGGCTCGATGATAGTGTCTTTCACCATGTTTCTATTGAAAGTTCTGCATATTCTCTCCGGAAAAAGTTGGAAAGTCTTTATGAAAGAAAAACAATTGACAACAAAGCTTTCTTGATCAGAAAACTTATAAACCTGAAATATAAAAAGCATTTGAATGAAATACAGAGTATCACTAACCAGTTATCCTCTATGAAAATATCTCTTGATGATGAGTTGCAAGCATTGTTACTTCTCAATTCATTACCAGAAAGTTAGGAGATACTAGTCTTATCTCAGAGCTGAGGAGCTACTTAGGCGGGCAGACCGCGCAAAGGTCTCGGACCGACTGTGGCCGAGGAGCTCTCGGGCAGGCTGTGGCCAAGGAGCTACTTAGGCGGGCAGGCCGCGCAAAGGTCTCGGACCGGTTGTGGCCGAGGAGCTCTCGGGCAGGCTGTGGCCGAGGAGCTACTTAGGCGGGCAGGCCGCGCAAAGGTCTCGGACCGACTGTCGACCCTCGGCCTTCGGATCCCTCGTCATTCAGGCCCTTCCTCTAGCGCCAATCTGTTATGATAAATAACTTTTTTTTTAGCCGTGGCCTCGGGGCCGACGCGGCTCGTTCAGGGGTCCGAATGGCGGGGATCTTGCATGGCATGCCTTGGGTCCTTCTGGTGGCCGACCGCGGTGATCTGGATGTCCCGTCAGGGGGAGAGCTTTGCCGCAGCGTCGGGGAAGAGGCAACTTCGTCTCACACCTGCACACTGGTCGGGTCGGAGGCTCGACCCGACCCCTCCGACGATCAAATTAGCGACGTGGAGAGGGTGGTGGAAGAGGGAGTGCTTCTGTGTGAGTGTCCCTCCCCCCTTGTTCGTTTAGAACTCTAGGGTATTTATAGATAAGTTTGATGTTACCTGATGTGGCTGCTTGCAAGGGCAGGACAGTACCTCTCGCGGCGTCTGACATTGCCACTGGGGTTGCGTGGAGAACCGGGCTCCCGTAGGGTATGGGCACGCCTCGGTCGACGTGCTCATTTGCCTCGGTCGAGCGCACGGAGTCAAATGCTGAGGTTGTTGGTTGAAAGCTGGTGACGTTGGCACACATCAAGTCGGCATTAATGCTTGCTTCCTCGGACAGTGTGTCCACCTGACGTGGCTGACGTCGTGGCGTGTCACGTCGCCAATTTTTTCCCTTATAAGAACCCACTTCCACGAGACCTATCTCGGCCCCAACAACACCACCGTCACCGTGGTGCATTTATGTGAACTTGAGAACGTGTCAATGTCCCATATAATATAATATAATTAAAGCATTGGACATGGAAGCGAATATGAGAACGAACAAACAATGTTTCACCCTTTTGTATCACTCAATTAATACATAATTATGACATCATACCTTGTCATGGATCTCTAATCTTTGGACACTAAATATAGTTGAATTTTAGCTACTACGAACAAGGAATAACTTGAGATATTGTTAGTTTAAGTATCGTTTATTTTATTAAAAAATTATCAATTTTTTATTATAAATTATTATTATAAATTACTTAAAATCAATAAATCAAGAGGTAGTATTTACTAAGGCATCTCATGACCCTATAATAGGCACACTCAATCAGTTAGGAACGTGGTTTTTAATTAATACCTTCATTTTTATTTTTAATATGATAAATATAAATTTAATTTACTGTAAAATAATAATAATATATCTTACTATATGTATAATATATTTTTAAAAATATATTTCGAATAATATGATTGTAATGAGCTTAATATGAATTTATATATTTTATAAATCTAAAAATATATGAATTATGATAAACCTAATACAAGGGTTGGATTGACCTGATTTAGCAGATCAACTTGACTCAAGTCAAACTTCAAGTTAGACCTCTCTTATCAAATTAGTTTTTATTATTTTAAATTATTAAAAATATCTTAATTTTAAAACTAATTAAGCCATACAAATTCATAACTAATTCTTGAAATACAAATATATATAATTAAATAAATTAAAATTATTATGTTAATTCAAAAATAAAAGTTTTAATAATTAAATCAATCTTGAAAGTCACTTAGGCTTAAAAGATCATTATAAATCAAATAATCATTCTAACATCATAAATTAATTATCATTATTTATTAATCATAAAATTTTAAAATTAAAATATTATTATGCATCATATGATCATAACAATTTTAATATCAAGAATTTGAAAATATAAATCAAAACTGATTAGAACTGAATAGAGGATCTTACCTCTCCTCGACTTTCTATTCCTTGAGATCATTTTTTCAAAAAATATGTTCTTTAATACTCTTATTATGCTTACATACGAGAAAGATAATATCTTCTGAAAGGTAAATAAATATTTAATTAATTATTTTATTTTTTTTACATATAAAGATAGAAATATAATATTTATTTATTATTATTCATATATGAAAAAGGAATGTCCTAACAATCAGATCACTTGTTAGGAAACAAGTGACTCGCATGCTGGTGCCTAGGAAACTAAGTTGCTATCGATTAAACCTATGGGTCATATTATTTTGACCTTTTTAGGTCTAGATTGTTAGTTGTTATCAAGGAGGTAAGTAGCTATTTATTGTGATTCATGAATTCCTTTGCATATGAATGCTTTAATAATGTTGCATGAGTAAGGCTTTCTGCATTGTGGCACGGCCCATGTTGATAATATGCGGGCACATAGAAACTTATATAAGGGTCTCCTTACACAACCTTATAAGAAGATGTTTTGGATGATGGCTAGGCTACATGCAATTATTGGTGCTGAGGAAGGGGCCTATTTTTAGGTTGATTACATTGTAACGTTACAGTGCCTTTAAATTAGTAGGCTAGGCTGCAATATAGAGATTAATACGGGAATGTTGTGTACTTATCAGAACCAAATGATGTTGTATTTCTTCCTATTTAGAGGTTTTAAGTTTCATGATTGAGTTTCATTTTGTCGTAGTCCTTATCTAAATTTGACTCTTAAAACCTCAAGTGATTTAGTGAATGTTGTTGGATAATACTTCAATCAACTGAGTTGCCCTCTTAAATTAAGTTACATGTTGGAAAACAAAACTTAATAGGTACAAACGTGTTTTAGTTTTTAGGTTGTTCATTTAGTTGATGTCACATGTAATATTATATCCATATCAACGAGATTATATATATATATATATATATATATATATATATATATATATATATATATATATATATATATATATATATATATATAGTAACCGTGTCATTTATTAGATTCTACCCTAATATCATATGACAATAACAATATAAAGGGTGAATTTTTTAAATATATATAGTCCTCATATTTATCCCGTGATGCAACTCAAACTAGATGAGTTTATATGCTAGTGGTTGTAGGGAGAAGGTGACTCCCGTGCTGATGCTTAGGTGTTGCTTAGTTGACATGAAAGAGCTGGCAAGTGTTAGGATTATTTGTTAGTTTGGTAAGTCTCATAGTCCCACATCAGGAATATCAGGTTTATTATCTCCTATTAGAACTATAAATAAGGGTTTGAACTTTGAAGTCAGATGCACCACAAATGGTACTACAAGAGGCACCATAAGAAAAACCTAAGTGTTTGCTTAGGGTTTAAGTCCATACTCAGTTAAATAGTTTGAGTTTATATTTTAGGTTTTTTTTTGTTTAATATTTTCGGGTGTTTTATGGCTTAGGAACATTTATTGAAGAGTTTGTATATGCTTGATTGAATGTACATCTATATTTTCACATCTTGATAAATTTGATTCCTTGGTTTTGGATTTGGAGAATATAGATGCAAATTTGATAAATTTGCTATTGATGACAAGACGATGTCTAAAAATGAATAGATTTTAAATTCGGGTTGTTCTTATCAAATGTGTCCCAATAGGGATTTGTTTTCCACGTAAATCTTGTAATAGTGGAATTATTTTGATGGGAAATAATGCCGCATGTGATGTTGTTGGTAGAGGCACAATCCGAATTAAAATGCATGATAGTATTATGAGAACGCTCACTAATGTTAAACATGTTCCTGATTTAAAAAAGAATCTCATCTCTTTAAGCTCCCTAGAGGCCCTTGGGTGTAAATACATAATTGAAGATGGAGTTTTGAAAGTTTCTAGAAGTGCTCTCGTTGTTATGAAAACTTGCAGGTCTGGTAGCTTATATATTTTGCAGGGAACTATTGTCACAAGCTCAATTGTAGTCTCATCATCATCATTGTCTAATTCTGACATTACCAAATTATGGCATATGCGTTTGGATCATATGAGCGAAAAAAGTTCGAGCATATTGAGCAAAAGGGGTCTACTTTGTGGACAAAGTACTGGGCCACTAGATTTTTGTGAACATTACATTTTTGGAAAGAAGAAAAGAGTCAGCTTCAATTCTCCGGCAGTTCACAAAACAAAAGGTACTCTTGACTATATTCATTCAGACCTTTGGGGTCCAGCTCATGTTCAGTCTAAGGGTGGTGCCAAGTATATATTGACTTTCATTGATGATTATTCCAGGAAAGTTTAGGTTTATTTTTTAAAGCATAAAAATGATATTTTTCTAACCTTTAAACAATGGAAGGTTTTGATTGAGAAGCAAAAAGGTAAACAGATTAAGCGACTTTGACTAGATAATAGCATGGAATTTTGTGAAGGTGACTTTAATGAATTTTACAAAAATGAAGGAATCGTTCGGCATCGCACTGTTAGGATGACGCCTCAGCAAAATGGTGTAGCCAAACGTATGAACAGAACACTCTTAGAGAGAGCAAGGTGTATGATCTCAAATGCAAGGTTGACAAAGGACTTTTGGGCAGAGGCGATTAATATGGCCTGTTACGTTGTCAACCGCGCTCCTTCTGCAGCACTTAACTTTAAAACTCCGGAGGAAGTTTGGTCAGGTACTCCTGCTGATTACTTTAATTTAAAATTTTTTGGGTGTCCAGCATACATGCATGTAAATAAAGGAAAATTAGAGTCTCGAGCTAAAAAGTGCATTTTCCTTGGGCATGCTTCAGGGGTGAAAGGATACAGATTATGGTATTCTGATCCCAAATCTCCAAAATTTATAATAAGAAGAGATGTTACTTTTGATGAATTGTTTATGTTGTCTTACAAAGAGGATTCTACTAGTTGTACAAATGATAGTTCACAGAAGCAGGTGGAGCTTGAGATTGATAGTTCAGATTCATTTCTGTCGAACTCTTCTACTCAAAGAATGCTAGTAGGTGGTCGCGAGTCTACTGACGCAGATGATCTAGAGGAAAAGCAATATTCTATAGCCAAGGATAAACCACGGAGAGATATTCGACTACCACAAAGATATGCAAATTTGGTTGCATATGCTTTGTTTGTTGCAGAAGAGACAAGTGAAGTTGGTGAGCCTACTTCCTACTCAAATGCAGTTTCTTGTGAAAATTTCGCTAAGTGGTTGATTGCGATGAATGAAGAAATAGAATCTCTCCATCAGAATAGAACTTGGGATCTTGTGAAGCCGCCTCCGGGTAAGAAAATTGTTAGATGAAAATAGGATATCATTGTTGAGGGAAAGGTCCTTATTCAGAAAATTCATACGAAGGACAATCTAGCTAATATGCTTACAAAGCCTCTTCCGGTTTACAAGTTCAAGCAGTTCTTGGACTTGGTTGGTGTTCATTGTTGGTGATTGCCCGTTTGGGCTTTTATGAAGAAAGTGGAGCAAGTTTTGTTGGGACATGCCAAGGTTGAAATTTGTTAGTTTGGCAAGTCTCATAGTCCCACATCAGGAAAACCATGCTTGTTATCTCCTATTGGAACTATAAATAAGGGTATGAGCTTTAAAGTCAGATGCACCATAAGTGACACCACAAGAAGCACCACAAGAAAAACCTAAGTGTTTGCTTTGGGTTTAAGTCCACACTCAGTTAAATAGTTTGAGCTTATACTTTGAGTTTTTTTCTTATTTAATATTTTCGGGTATTTTATGGCCTAGGAACATCTTCCTAAGACATTTATAATAGTCCATTTTCATAGTTGTGATTTGCTCCTCCTTCGTTCGTGGATGTAGGTCAAGTTAATTGACCCCTGAGGCTAGCTCTAACATTATCCCTATCAAATACTATAATATTAGGTTTCGTTTTTGTTGATCATAGAGCAACTAGATTGCATGATCATCAACTAGGACCATCAAAGATTTTGATCGAACCAAGAATTTGACATCAAAACTACAAGACGGCGTCAAGCACTCCATCAAATTAAAACTCTAATCAAGATTGGGAACAAATTAAAACACTAACCAAGATTGGGAAAATTGGACGAGAAGGAATAGTAAGAGATCGGACCTTGATCACCATATCACGCTCGTTGCTACCGAAGAGGACAGAGAGGTGAGTCGCGTCTGTGGATTCTTCACATCGTCATTTCCCCCTTCCTTCTCATCGTCGTCGTTAGTTACTGATGCAATCTGCTACCTTAAGATTGGTAGATATAGCACGTGTCCATAATTCATTTGATCATCTTCTGTTTTAGTATTTATTTATATCCAAAATTATATATTACTTACTGATGCAATATGATGCTTTAAGATTCGTGAAAATGTGACGTTTTCATAATCAATTTGATCCTCTTTTTTACTATTTATTTTATCCAAAATAATATTTTATTTTTCACAAATTATTTACCTCGATCAAAAAATATTAATCTTGAGCTCTTTTAATGTCAATAAATTGTTAAGTAGGAGCGCAGGGATCTTTTCCTTTCCGGGTATTTGATTAGGTATTGATTTTTTAAATCTCTAATCAATTTGGGACTAAATATGTTTATTTTTTTTAATCGAGAGTCTTACGAAGACTTGTTATAAATTTTCAACATTAAGAAACGATAATTAGCCAATTTTGCTGAACCGACAGAAGTTTTAAAGTGGACCGCATAAACAGTTGAAATAGGTGAAGCAAACACATCTTGAGAGAGAAATGCATTGTGTGATGGGGCCACTGTGTGGTTTAGATTGCGCACGGATTGGGTCAACTATTCACATTGAAAGGGAACCAGGCATATGACGATCCTCTATAATAAATGCACGAGACGCACCGATCACACTCGGGAACCATCTTCCATCTCTGAGTTTAAGGATGCATTCACCGGGAAGGCCAAACATCCATCTTCTTCCTCCGCAGACATGATAATTGTCGTGTGTTAACTAACAAATGTGTCGTGGCGGGTGAGTCAGCAACGGCTGAGCTGGATGCCGAGGTTGACCAGATCGCGACGAGATGTTGATTAGCGTTCTTTGGTGTGTCGATCCGGGTGCCATGTATGCCGTGATGCATCTTCTCCTTCTCCGAGATGGTTGGTAGCTCATATTCGTGAGGTGGCCACGCCCTTGGGAAGGAGTGCGGGTTGGCATTGGTCGGGATCCAAATCGATTGGCTGCTCTCCTTCGTGCACTAGATGGCGATTCTCGGGTGGTTGACAGCTCGCCTTCGTGAAGTGGTCGCATTTTCCTATAAAAATCGCCCTTGTCGGGATCACCCGATGAGACCCCTCCGACGAGCAAGTCAGTAGAGTCATCAATTTATTTTTTCCCCACCCCCGGCTAGATGCTGGCTAGAGGTCTTTATATTACTGTACGTGGGTCGGTCGTATGCAGGTTGGCATGATGGACATGCCGAACAGTGCCTTAGTACGGATTCTGACTTGGCGTGTTTTGGGGGCGGCGTTGTCTCGGGGCACCCGAGGTCGAGCAGTGCCTTAGTATGGATTCTGACTTGACGTGTCTTTAGGGCCAAAATATGTCATATCACTTCTCCCCTCCCCCCTCCAAGGCATGTCGTAGGGTCCTTAAAGGGCGGGGCGGCATGCCTGGGTTGGAGTGAGGTTGATGATAGAAGATAAGATTTCTCTAACTTGATAGAAGATAAGATTTCCCCAGAGGAAATCTCTCTATTCTGTTTATTTTGTTGAGGGAAATCCTTCCTTCTAATCTGTATAAATAGGAGAGGGAACATGTTAATATATTTAAGCTAAAGCTATTTCATTTCTACAATAAAGCTTCTTCAATTATTGTTCTTATCTTCTATTATTTCTATCATGGTATCAGAGTAGTGAGAAAAGCGGAGCTTCGCTCTTGCCTTTGGCCAGCGACCAACGCCGCTGAGAAAAGCGAAGTTCGCCCTTGCCTACGGCCAGCGACCAACGTCGTTGTAGTCACATTCTTGAGAGGCTCCATGGCCAATCCTCATCTTCCTCACCGCGGTAGTCTTCGCTGATCTGCCAACAGTCGGCGGACTTAAGGAGAACAAAGGGCGGACGTAAGGAGAACGAAGGGACGGCCAGCGACCAACGTCGTTGTAGTCACATTCTTGAGAGGCTCCATGGCCAATCCTCATCTTTCTCACCGCGGTAGTCTTCGCTGATCTGCCAACAGTCGGCGGACTTAAGGAGAACAAAGGGCGGACGTAAGGAGAACGAAGGGAACGCATGTGCCCTCACAGCAACAGTAATCGCAGCAACAACAGCGATCTGCTCTTGCCCTACTCACGAAGCCTCTCGCTTTAAACCATTCTTTGCATCGATCCAAGATTGGTATCCTTGTCAGGAGCACCATCTTGCAGGGGCATGATAGAAGATAAGATTTCCCTAACTTGATAGAAGATAAGATTTCCCCAACTATATGAGGAAATCTCTCTATTCTGTTTATTCTGTTGAGGGAAATCCTTCCTTCTAATCTGTATAAATGGAGAGGGAACATGTTAATATATTTAAGCTAAAGCTATTTCATTTCTACAATAAAGCTTCTTTGTTCTTATCTTCTATTATTTCTATCAGATCGCTCACAAGGGGAAGTTGGATTAACTCGTCATGGGGCGATTTAGAGGGGCGACACCCCGTGCTTTGGGCAGGATTGACTTTGCTAATCGGTCAGTAGGGGCTTGATAAGGCAAAACCGACGTGTCGACATCGATGCGGCAAAATCGATGAGGCAAAACTAACGTGTCGTAGGTCAAATAATGGGTTTGGCATGGCCCAGAGTTACGGCTATCGAGATTGCAAGTCGGCAAGCGAGTCGGAGCAACTCAGTTTGAGATTGAGTTGTGAGTTGGGGATTGACATGGAGCAACTCGGGTAATGGAGTAGTCTGGCGAGGCATGGCTTGGGAGTTAGATTGGCCATGGTGCAACTAAGGTGTGGCTTAGGCGTCGGATTGGCCGAGGTGCGCTAAGGCATGGCTGGGGCGTTGGATTGGCCAAGGTGCGACTGAGGTGTGGCTCAGGCATCGGATTGCCCGAGGTGCGCTGAGGCATGGCTAGGGCTTTGGATTGGCCAAGGTGTAGCTCGGGCGTCTGATTGGACGAGGTGCGCCTAAGGCGTGGCTTGGGCGTTGGATTGGCTGAGATGCATTTTGGGCATCGGATCGGCCGAGATACATGGCTCGAATGCTAGATTTGGTCGAGATATGACTCAAACGTTGGTTTTGGCTAAGATGCAACTCAAGCGTTGGATTTGCCAAGATGTGTGGCTCGAATGCTAGATTTGGCCGAGATGCATTTTGGGCGTCGGATTGGCCGAGATGCATGGCTCAGGTGTCGGATGGCCGAGGTGGCGCGCTGGAGCATCTTGAGGATAGTTACTGGCAACTTCTCAATCAGCAACCAAAAGAACCTCGATGGTTTCAGACCCATCAGAAAAGCCGACAAGATTGGAGAGGGGTGAGCATCCGTAAACCCCTGGATCTCGGTGGCGAACCGTGCCATGAACTAAGAGAGTAATTCGTCCTTGCGCTGGGATAGTGCGGGCAGAGTGGCCATGGAAGGCCTGGGTCGTGCGCTGGCTAGGAAGGTTTGCTCAAATTCCTCGGCAATCTAGTCGAAGGATGAGACTGAGGCTAGGCATAGCCGGCTAAACCACGTTCGTGTCGGCCCCCTCAGAGTGGTCGAAAATGCTCGGCACATCAACGCATCAAAGGCACCACAGAGGGCCATCTGGGCCCGGAATACAAAGACATGCTCCATGGGATCAGAGCCTCCATCGTATATTTCCAATGTCGGTAGCCTGAAGTTGAGGGGTACTGGCTTGTCCTGTACTTCCTGAGTGAATGGAAACTTGCTTGAGGCGCTCTCACTGGACTCGCTCCGCGACTTTCGAAGCTCGTGCTGGAATGCGTCTAGGCATGGGTTGACTCGAGACAGTTGGGCTCTAAGCGAGGCGTCCACCGAGTCGGACGATATGGTGTTAGGCTCAAGATGAGACAGTGTGACTCAGCATGGTGCGAGTGCGTTTTGCCAAGAAGGACCCCTCAGGTCCATCGCTCGCTCTCGGGCTTCTCCGATCCCGACTTGCCCCCCATTCGGGGGTTGTCGGGCCAGATTGATCGAGGGTGTCGCCAACTGCATGATTTGAGGGATGATCGGGGTGAGCATCTGCATCATGCCCGCCATAGCTTGCACTTGCTTGATTAGGCTAAAGAACGCCTCGGGTGTCACAGTCGAGGACCTTGGGGCGAGCCTCGGGGGCGACAGTCCCGGGTTATTGAATAGATACCAGTAGCGATTTGGTGTCAAAGCCAGTATCCTCCCATCCATAGGGACGGGGAGGGTTTGACCTTCTGGTTCAGTGGAAGGGAGGACAATCGGGGATTCTCTCCCGGGGCGAGCCCCTGCCAACTGTTCCAACGACAACGACCCTCCTTCTAGCGCCAAAATGTTAGTGAATAAATGTGTCGTGGCTGGTGAGTCAACATGACCTGATCCACGAGTTGATGTCAGGAATCTTCTGTCAGCTAAGCTAGATGCCGAGGTCGACCAGGCCCTCGCGAAAAGGTGTTGATCAGCGTTCTTTGGTGTGCTGATCTGGGCGCCGTGTATGCCGAGCTACATCTCTCTTTCTCCGGGGTGGTGGCAGCTCATCTTCGTGAGGTGGCCACGCCCCGGGAAGGAGTGCGGGTTGGCGTTGGTCAGGATACGGACCGATTGGTTGCTATCCTTCGTGCAATTGATGGTGATTCTCAGGTGGTTGGCAGCTTGCCTTCGTGAGATGACTATGTTTTCCTGCAAAAATGACCCTCGTCGGGATTACCCCACGAGGCCCCTCCGATAAGCAAGTCAGTGGAGTCATCAATTTATTTTTTCCCTACCCCCGGCCAGATGCTGGCTAGAGGTCTTTATATTAAACGTGCCGAACACTGCTTCCTCCTCATCTTCTTCCCCCTCCTTGCTGCTGCCACGGCCTTCCCCGTCACCTCCGAGTTCGAACTCGGCATCCAGAAGAGAATCCACTTCCGCGTCTACTTCCACGAGACCTTTCTCGGCCCCGACAACAGCACCGTCACCGTAGTGAACATGAGCCTCCCCTACACCTTCGGGGACGTCGACATCTTCGACGCCGTGCTGAGGATCGGCCCCTCCAAGTGGTCGACTGAAGTCGGAAAGGCGCAGGGCGTGGGCTTCCACGTGTCGCAGCGGGACGAGTCGTCGCTGATACCGCTGGTGCTGGTGCTGGTGTTCACGGCGGGAAACTTCTGCGACAGCACCCTCACGGTGATCGGGAGGATCGACGCGTCCGGGAAGGCGGACCGGGCCATCGTGGGAGGGACGGGGGTGTTCCAGTTCGCGTCGGGGAACGTGGTGAGCAAGCAGGTGACGTCCGATGTCGCCGGACTCGTCGTCGCCTTCGAGGTCTACGTCATGTACCATAACGACGTCCGTCTCACTTCCATCGCGTGATCCGAGACACGATAACGAAAGCTACAGCATTTAAATAAGAACTAACAATGTTTATCTTGCTTTACGTCAGCAGAATAAATAATAAGGCTAAAATAAAAAGAATTATTCGATCTCGTTTATTAATATTAGGAATAAAAACCTATTGCAACAAACTCCAAAAATATCAGAACTCGTTGAACTATAGACATATCTTATACAATTCTCCAACCAGCTCTTAGATACATACAATTTTATATTAAAAATCTAAGTGTTTGAAATATTATTCCATCGTAATCATTGTTACGGTAAGTAACTTTTTTAGCCGTGGCCTCGGGGCCGTCGCGGCTTCGTTCGGGTCCGGAAGGCGGTGATCTCCGTGGGGGTGCTCCTCGAGGTCTCCCGGCGGCCGAGCTCGGTGGTTCGGGTCAGGAGGTCGGTTCGTCAGCTCGGGTCGGCGGTTCGGGTCGGCAGCTCGAGTCGGGAGGCAGCTCCGCCACAGCTTCGGGAAGAGGCGACACCGTCTCGCACCTGCACATAGGTCGGGCCGGGAGCTCGGCCCGACCCCTCCGACGATCAAGTTAGAGAAAGATGTGGAGGGGATTGTAGATGAGGCAGAAGAAGAGCCTCTGAGTGTTTTGTGTCTGAGTGAGTTCCTCCCCCCTTTTTGCTTAGGACTCATGGGTATTTATAGAGGAGGTTTGATGTTACCGCTGGGGTTGCGTGGGAGGCCGAGCTGCTGCAGGGTATGGAGAGCCTCGGGCAGTGTGTCGCTCAGGGGGTTGCGTGGGAGATCGGGGGATCGCAGGGTATGGGCGAGCTTCAACCGTTACCTGCTTCTGTCTCGTCCGGCTGTGCTGGGTCTGCCATTTTTTGTCATATCATATGTCCCCCCCAAAAGGAGCTATGCGTCGGTTCTTGCGTGCAGGGGGTCCGATGCATGGCTTTTTACTTCAGGTGGGCTGGTCATGCATATCCGAGGCGTATGACGTAGGCGGGCTAGCAGCGCAGACGTGTCTCGTGCAACATGGGGCCGAGGTGCGCAACTCAGTCAGGAAGCCGAGCAGGGTTAGACTCGGGGCCGATGGAGCCGATGAGGGCTGAGGAGCACAGCGTAGGCGGGGTGACCGCGCATGTGTGGTCCCGGGATGGCGTAGAGCCGAGGGTCGAGGAGCACAACGCCGGCGGGGTGACCGCGTAGGCGAGAGGCGTAGAGCCGAGGGCCGAGGGCCGAGGAGCATAACGCAGGTGGGGTGACCGCGCAGGCGTGATCTCGGGAGGCGTAGAGCCGAGGGTCGAGGAGCACAACGCAGGCGGGGTGACCACGCAGGTGTGGTCTCGGGTGGCGTAAAGCCAAGGGCTGAGGAGCATAACGCAGGCGGGGTGACCGCGCAGGCGTGATCTCGGGAGGCGTAGAGCCGAGGGCCGAGGAGCACAACGCAGGCGGGGTGACCGCGCAGGTGTGGTCTCGAGATGGCGTAGAGCCGAGGGCCGAGGAGCACAACGCAGGCGGGTTGGCCGCGCTGGTGTGGTCTCGGGATGGCGTAGAGCCGAGGGCCGAGGAGCACAATGCAAGCGGGGCAACCGCGCAGGTGTGGTCTCGGGATGGCGTAGAGCCGAGGGCTGAGGAGCACAACGCAGGCGGGATGACCGCGCAGGTGTGGTCTCGGGATGGCGTAGAGCCGAGGGCCGACGAGCACAACGCAGGCGGGTTGGCCGCGCTGGGGTGGTCTCGGGTGGCGTAAAGCCGAAGAGCCGAGGAGCACGACGCAGGCGGGCTGGCCGCGCAGGCGTGGTCTCGGTGGCGTAAAGCCGAAGAGCCGAGGAGCACGACGCAGGCGGGCTGGCCGCGCAGGCGTGGCCCGGGTGCTGGGGGTCGAGGAGCACGACGTAGGCGGGTGAACCGCGCAGGTGTGTCCCGAGAGCCGGAGGTCGGGGAGCACGACGCAGGCGAGCCGCGGCCGAGGGGCATGAACCAGGTGGATAGGGCCGTGGAGTTCGGCACGAGCAAGGCTGGCCGCGCAGACGTGTCTCGGGGTTTATGGAGCCGAGGGGCATGACGCGGGCATACTGGCGGCACTGGTCTATCTCAGGAACATGGAGCCAAGGAGCACGACGCAGGCGGCTGGCGGCGCAGGTGTGGTCTTGAGCATTACGCGACCGAGGAGCACGACGCAGGCGGGCAGACCGCGCAGGCATGGTCGCAAGAACCATGCGACCGAGTAGCACGACGCAGGCGGGCAGGACGCGAGGACATGGACTCGGGCACCATGCGGCCGAGGTACACGATAGAGGCGGACAGGCCACGCCGAGGTGGATCTCGGCAGTGATTGGCAGAGGTGCTCGGTGCAGGCAGGCTGCGACCGAGGGACACCGCTCAGACGGGCAAGCTGCGCTGAGGTGGGATTTCGACAGAGAGTTGCCGAGGTGCTCGGTGCAGGCAGGCTACGACCGAGGTACACCGCTCAGGCGGGCAGGCCGCGCTGAGGTAGGCTTTCGGCAGAGAGTTGCCGAGGTGCTCGGTGCAGGCAGGCTGCGACCGAGGTACACCGCTCAGGCGGGCAGGTCGCGCTGAGGTGGGATTTCGGCAGAGAGTTGCCGAGGTGCTCGGTGCAGGCAGGCTGCGACTGAGGTGGTGGCCTTGGGCATTACGCGACCGATGTGGTGGACTCGGCAAGCATGGCGCCGAGGCACTCGGCGCAGGCAGGCTGCGGCCGAGGGACGTAACCCAGGTGGGCAAGGCGATGGATATGACCGAGGAGTTCGGCGCGGGCGTATCTCGGGGTTTATGGAGCCGAGGGGCACGACGCAGGCGTATTGGCGGCACTGGTCTGTCTCGGGAACATGGAGCCAAGGAGCACGACGCAGGCGGTCTGGTCGCGCAGGTGTGTTTCGGGGATGATGGAGGCGAGGAGCACGACGCAGGCGGGCAGGCCGCGCTGGTGTGGTCTCGGTCATCATGCTGCCGAGGAGCACGACGCAGGCGAGTAGACCGCGCAGGCGTGGTCGCGAGGGCCATGCGGCCGAGTAGCATGATCAGGCGGGCAGGACACGAGGACGTGGCCTCGGGCACCACGCGGCCGAGGACCACGACAGGCGGTCGGGCCGCGCCGAGGTGGGTCTCGGCAGAGATTGGCCTAGGTGCTCGGTGTATGCGGATAGACCGCGCATGGGGCCGAGGTAGCGTGCAGCACGTTGGCTGCGCATGTGGCCGAGTGGCCGAGGCAGCGAGGTTGCGTGCTGGCTGCGCACGAGGCCGAGTGGCCGAGGCAGTGAGGCAGCTGCGCATGTGGCCGAGTGGCCGAGGCAGCGATGCTGCTTGCCGGCTGCGCATGTGGCCGAGGCAGCGTGTTGGCTGCGCATGAGGCCGAGTGGCCGAGGCAGCGATGCTGCTTGCTGGCTGCGCACGAGGCCGAGTGGCTGAGGCAGCGATGCTGCTCGCTGGCTGCGCACGAGGCCGAGTGGCTGAGGCAGCGATGCTGCTCGCCGGCTGCGCACGAGGCCGAGTGGCTGAGGTAGCGAGGCAGCAAGGCTACGTGCTGGCCGCGCATGGGCCAAGTCTCTCGAGCGACGCCATATCTCTCCTCATGCATGCCGCGGCCGAGGAGCTACTTGCGCATGCATAGAGGAAGTCTCGGGCAAGCCGTGGCCGTGGAGGAAGTCTCGGGTAAGCCGTGGCCGAGGAGGTCTCGGTTAGGCTGTGGCCGAGGAGCTTTCGGGCACGCTATGGCCGAGGAGCTACTTAGGCCGCGTAGAGGAAGTCTCGGGTAAGCCGTGGCCAGGGAGGTCTCGGGTAGGCTGTGGCCGAGGTGTTCGGCGCGGTCGGGCTGGCCGCGCGCGGGACGCGGGCGGTTTGGCCGCACGTGAGGCGCACGGGTGGTTTGGCCGCACGTGAGGCGCGCGGGTGGTTTGGCCGCGCGTGAGGCGCGCGGGTTGGCCGCGCGCGTGGGATCGAGGGGCCCAGGCGCGCGGGCTGGTCGCGCGTGTGGGACCGAGTGGTCGAGGCGCTTGTGGCCGAGCCACGCGCGTGGCCGAGGAGCCGAGACGCGCGGGCTGGTCGCGCGCGTGGGACCGAGGGGTCTAGGCGCTTGTCGCCGAGCCAAGCGCGTGACCGAGTAGCCGAGACGCTCGGCGCGGTCGGGCTGGCCGCGCGCATGGGACGCGGGCGGTTTCGCCGGACGTGAGGCGCGCGAGTGGTTTGGCCGCGCGTGAGGCGCGCAGGTTGGCCGCGCGCGTGGGACCGAGGGGCCCAGGAGCGCGGGCTGGTCGCGCGCGTGGGACCGAGGAGCCGAGGCGCGCGAGATGGCCGCGCGCGTGGGGCCGAGTGGCCGAGACGATCGGCGCGGTCGGGCTGGCCGCGCGCATGGGACGCGGGCGGTTTGGCCGCGCGCGTGGGACGCCGGCGGTTTGGCCGGTGCGTGAGGCGCGCGGGTTGGCCGCGCGCGTGGGACCGAGGGGTCGAGGCGCTTGTCGCCGAGCCACGCGCGTGACCGAGTAGCCGAGACGCTCGGCGCGGTCGGGCTGGCCGCGCGCATGGGACGCGGGCGGTTTCGCCGATGCGTGAGGCGCGCGGGTTGGCCGCGCGCGTGGGACCGAGGGGGGTTTGGCCAGGAAGCCGAGACCGACCCCAGAAGTCGCTGCTGCTGGTGCAGGTCGGCTGCAGTGGAGCAACCAAGGAGAAGACCAACGTACCGTCATTCCGGGCCCTCCTTCTAACGTCATTATGTTACGGTAAGTAACTTTTTTAGCCGTGGCCTCGGGGCCGTCGCGGCTTCGTTCGGGTCCGGAAGGCGGTGATCTCCGTGGGGGTGCTCCTCGAGGTCTCCCGGCGGCCGAGCTCGGTGGTTCGGGTCAGGAGGTCGGTTCGTCAGCTCGGGTCGGCAGCTCGGGTCGGGAGGCAGCTCCGCCACAGCTTCGGGAAGAGGCGACACCGTCTCGCACCTGCACATAGGTCGGGCCGGGAGCTCGGCCCGACCCCTCCGACGATCAAGTTAGAGAAAGATGTGGAGGGGATTGTAGATGAGGCAAAAGAAGAGCCTCTGAGTGTTTTGTGTCTGAGTGAGTTCCTCCCCCCTTTTTGCTTAGGACTCAGGGGTATTTATAGAGGAGGTTTGATGTTACCGCTGGGGTTGCGTGGGAGGCCGAGCTGCTGCAGGGTATGGAGAGCCTCGGGCAGTGTGTCACTCAGGGGGTTGCGTGGGAGATCGGGGGATCGCAGGGTATGGGCGAGCTTCAACCGTTACCTGCTTCTGTCTCGTCCGGCTGTGTTGGGTCTGCCATTTTTTGTCATATCAATCATGACAGTGTTTTTTCTTTTAGCAAGTTCATTTGGACCATGAGCAACATGAAGCTGAAGAAAAACATAACCTTTCATCAATAAATCGAAGATCATACTGAAGCTGTGAAGAACTTTGTTCGCATGTATAAAAGTCAACCCAATAATTGACCAGGAAGAACTTTGAGCATTTAATCCCCTCTTACTCCACCCAACACTAATTTAACTTTCGCAAAAGTTAAATCAAAAAATCTTCCTCCCGATCCTGACCTGTCCGGTGATAAATAAACAGGTCACTCACCAAGAGAGAAAGAGAGACGAGGCTCAAAATAAACCCGACCCAATGCTTGCTTCCATCATCCGAGCATCTACGTGGATAAGCACATTCAAGATTGAATCGAACCATGCTGGCACCTCTACCACAAGGTTCACTAACAATATCATCACTCCCCCACCCCCGTCGTCCTTTCTCGTTGTGGAGAGAGCTTTGGCGGTTGTAACTACGATTTGCTGCTTTAAAGATCGGTGAATACACCACGTGTCCATACTCCAGTTGATCCTTTTTTTTTACTATTTATTTTTATCCAAATAACATTCTTATTTTCACAAACTTATTCAACCCAATGAAAAAAAGGTCAATCACGAGCTCTTTTGAATCATAAATTGTTAAGCGGAACCACATGATCTTTCCTTTTTTAAGGTGGATCCCAAAAGTTGTCTGCCAAAAAAAGAAAATTTGTATTTGACTCTTTATTAGGTATTAGGTATTGATTCTCTAAGTCTCTGATCAATGTGAAAACAAATATGATACTATCTCTACTCTAAATTCTTAATTAATTGTTTTAATAAGACTTGTGATCCATTTTTATCCCATTTATCGGCGATTAACTAATTTCGCTGCACCTACATAAGCTTTAATATGGATGTTATGAACAGGTGAAGTATACGTATGCTGATAAAGAAATGCATTGCGTGAGGAAACAACTAAGGTGGAGACATTACACACGGATTGGGTCAACTATGCACTTTGAAAGATAACACGGCATGCGCTGGCATTTGACGATCTGCTAAAAAAAATATACCTTACATGAGAATGATGAACTTTGACAACCAAGCACACCTTCGGTAGGTGAAGAATTATGTAGGCGTGATTCACATGGAAACATTGACATGCATTATGTCATCCCATCTCTTTTTGTTTTTTGGTCTCGTGATCATATATATAATGGTGAAAATAAACATGAGTTTAGGATATGTTTTGACAGGAGAGAATATGTATGTATATTAAAATTCACGTAAAATTCATTTGGTATGCTGATATGAGAACACATCATGTGAGCTTTTCTTTGCTGGAATAGAGATTTGCATTTGATTACTGACGCATATTTGAATGATTACTGTAAAGCAAAAAGATGGTTAATGGCCCCACATGAGTCACGAATGACTTGATTGGCGAGTGAAGGTTTTGCATCGCACCGTCGATCATTAATTACGACGCGACTTTAAGTGGAGTGATGAGGTAGCGATCACGCATGGGAACCAACACTTCATTTCCACATGTCAACAACTGAAGATGCGAACAAACGGGAGCGACAGCCATGAGCCAACCGCGTACATCTGTGTTGAAACACATACAGATAGATAGCGTTGCCAATGTTGTTCGTTAATTAACAAGCAAATTGACGAGCTACAGGTGGCCAGTTGGCACTTGCAGAAGACGCAACACTATCCTCATCGCCCATTGCTTGCAACTATCATCCCTCCATCTCTCAGTTACCCATCTCCATTGCTCGACATCATATATATATATATATATATATATATATATATATATTCATGGAGAACACTATATGGTGTGTACATCGTGTTACTATATGCTATCTTCTTCCCTACGCTGAGACCTTCGCCTGCAAGAGTAATATTCGTTTGAGTATTTTATGTAGACATGTTAATGAGATTTGGTTGGAAGTTGGCATTTGTTGACGACGCATGACACAGACAAGAGTAATAATCTCTATAAATACATGTTCCTGATCCAGCGTTGTACCCACCTCACTTCGATCCTTCGGTCATCCTAGCCATGGCTTCATCCCCACACAGCTCCTCTCATCTCTACTTCCTCCTTATCTTCTTCCTCCTCCTGGCTGCTGCCACAGCCTTCCCGGTGACCTCCGAGTTCGAACTCGGCCGGCAGAGCAGAATCCACTTCCGTGTCTACTTCCACGAGACCTTTCTCGGCCCCGACAACACCACCGTCACCGTGGTGAACATGAACCTCCCCAACACCTTCGGGGACGTCGACATCTTCGACGCCGTGCTGAGGACCGGCCCCTCCAAGCGTTCGACTGAAGTCGGGAGGGCGCAGGGCGTGAGCTTCCACGCGTCGCAGCGGGACGAGTCGTCGCTGATACCGCTGGTGCTGGTGTTCACGGCGGGGGACTTCTGCGACAGCACGCTCACGGTGATAGGGAGGCTGGACACCTCCGGGAAGGCGGACCGGGCCATCGTGGGAGGGACGGGGGTGTTCCAGTTCGCGTGGGGGAACGTGGTGAGCAAACTGGTGACGTCCGACAAAGCGGGACTCGTCGCCGCCTTCGACATCTATGTCGTCTATTATGACGACGTCCGTCTCACCGCCGTCGCGTGATCCGCGAGACGATAATTAAAGCCACGGCGATCATATATGTTTGTCTTGCTTCATGTCAGGAGATGAATTATTATATGATAAGGCTGAAATAAAAAGAAATGTCGATCTCGTTTATTAAAATTATGAATGAAAACCTTTTACAACATATTCCAAAAATATGGGAACTCGTTGGACTGCACACATATCATCTATAATTCTCTCCTTCTATTACGGCAAGTAACTTTTTTAGCCGTTACCTCGGGGTCGGCACGGCTGGTCCGAGGGTCCGAGCGGCCAGGATCAGGTGAAGCTCCTCTCGGGATCCCCGGGGTGACCGGTCACGGGGAATCAGGCTGAAGTGCTCCGCGTCGCCGGGTCGGGTCGGCTTTGGTCGAGTACCTGCACACTGGTCGGGTCGGTGATTCGGCCCGACCCCTCCGACGATTAAGTTAGAAATGAAGAGGGGAATCTTAGATGGAATCGTGTGTTTTTCCTCTAACCCTGCCTGCTTGGAGCCCGAGGGTATTTATAGGTGAGCTCGATGTTACCTGACGCGCCATCCTGCCGGGGCAGGGCCGTACACCTGATCGCGTCTGTTGCCGTTGTGGGCATTGCGCGGTAAGGCCGAGTTGTCGTAGGGTATGGCAAGCCTTGGTCGACGCCTTCCCCTGCCCTGTCCGGTCGTGCGGGGTCAGCATGATGAGGTCGTGCGGATATGGTCGGTGAGGGTGCGCGTTACGCTGGTATTAATGCTCATCTCTTGGCGCGGTGTGCCGTTTGGGGGTGGCTGATATGGGGCGGTGTTACGTCAAATTCGGTGCGTCATGTCTTATTTGTTTTTACCCCTATCATACTCCCCCCCCCCCGGAAGGAGCTATGCGTCGGTTTTCGCATGTAGGGGGGCCCGAGGCATGGCTCCTGTCTCCTGGTGACTTGGCCACGCGAGTCTAAGGAGTGAGTCGTCGACGGGTCGGTCGGACGGGGCCGAACTTGATGATCATAGGGCTGACAAGGGCCGAGTATCACGATGCGATCGGGTTACCGTGCTGGCGTGGTCTCGGGAGGCGTGCAGACGAGGGTCGAGGAGCACGGCGCAGGCGGGTTTACCGCGCAGGCGTGGTCTCGGGAGGCGTGCAGCCGAGGGCCGAGGAGCACGACGCAGACGGGTTACCGCGCAGGCGTGGTTTCGGGAGGCGCACAGCCGAGGGCCGAGGAGCACGACGCAGGCGGGTTACCGCGCAGGCGTGGTCTTGGGAGGCATGCAGCCGAGGGCCGAGGAGCACGATGTAGGCGGGTTACCGCGCAGGCGTGGTCTCGGGAGGCGCGCAGCCGAGGACCGAGGAGCACGGCGCAGGCGGGTTACCGCGCAGGCGTGGTCTCGGGAGGCGTGCAGCCGAGGGCCCTGCTTTTGATTTTTGGCGGCGGTGGGGGTCGAAAAGTTACCGCATTTAATTCCACCCGCAGAAAGGGCGAGTTGGCTCGTCGTTGAGGTCGAGGCGTCCGGTTGCTGCCGCTTCAGCGGGGTCGCCACGTCCTACCTTCATTAAGACGGAGGGCCTTTGGGTGTCTTCCGATGCGACGCGACGGCTGGGTGCGTGCGTGGGTGAGCTGTTGTCCGCTCTTGGGAGGCGAAGGGACCTTGATTCTGGCGGGACATCACCCTTAAATAGCGGACGTCGCAGCTTGTCTCTATCTTCCGCTGCAGCGTTTCCTCCTTCGAGTTCTGCCGTTGCCTCCCCGACTCTCTTCCCGGTCTCCTGCGTAGTTTTTTCCTCCTCCTAAGGTCAGTTGAGATGTCGTCCTCTTCTCCTCCTTCGTCCCTTTCATCTTCTTCTTCTTCTTCCTCTCCATCCCCTTCTCCTCCCCCTATCCTCGGGGCTAGAGAGGGGAACCCTGCTTCGTCCCTCGTTGAGTCTTCTGACGGAGAAGTAGCACGAGCCCTCGAAGCTTTGATGTGGCCACACGACCTGGACTCCGTCGTGAGCGAGTCTTTGCTGGAAGGACTCCGGGATTGTTATCATATCCCGGAGGACTATATCCTCTGTGTCCCCGAGCTGGGGCAACGGGCGTACGATCCCGTCCCGAAGGGCTTCGCCCTATCCCTTGACGCCCTGGAAGCGGGCTTGCGCTTTCCTCTCCATCCACTCATCGTGTCTTGCCTGTCCTTTTGCCGGATCTCGCCGTCTCAGGTGACGCCGAACTCTTGGCGTTACCTAGTGGCATTCCTAGGGGAATGTCATTATGCCGACATCGCCCCTACCCTCGATCTCTTTCTCTCTTGTTACCGTTTTTGCAAGAGCTTGGGGGGCTACTTCCTGTCGGCCCGAACGGGCTTTCGCTTCGGGGGTGCCCCTTCCAACAACAAGGGATGGAAGGGGAGGTATTTCTATATCATCCGTGAGCAGGACTGGGGCTTCGGGGTCCGATGGTCCGCACGGGCGATCGATAACACCACCCCTTGTTTGGGCGATGTGGAGCGCCAAGCTCTGGGGAGGCTGAGAGAGATCCTCCCTAAGTCGCAGGCCATCCGTACCATGACCGAACAGTGGCTGGTCGAGGCGGGCCTTAGCCCGGTGCCTCTGGGTATGTTTAACGACGCTTGGATTGGGGTTTCAGCGTAGCTGATTCTTGGTATTGACCCGTTCCATCTTTTGCAGAAATGGTGAAGCTCCGGTCGTTCCTGGAGGTTCAGGCGCCGCAACCTGCTCTCCCCACTCCGCTGGGCGACCCGACACCTTCTCTCCCGACTCAGCTAGACGACCCGCAGCCCGGTTCAGAGGCCGCCCCACTGGAGGTCGAGGCTGAGCGCCCTTCGAAGAAGGCGAAGACAACCCCGTCGAGGGTGCGTGGGCGTGTTCTTGACATGCGCCGCAACGCTTCGCGTAAGCTTTTGCGTCCCGGCACATGATCATCAACGAAGCAATTTGTGCGCCAAGGTTCGCCCTCCGCTGTGCTCTCCGCAGACTGCTAGTCATAGGTGCCCAGCAAGCCAATCACGTGAGTGATGGCACGTGTGACTTGATACAGAATCTTTTTGCTTATTATATTTTGGCATATATCACTTTATAACTATTGCATAAATGCATACATATATTGTGATGTCCTTGGATTTGTGCAATGGGAATCGGATCGTGATGAGATCACGATAATGAGATCGATTCACCTTTAAACACATATCCTAAATAATCCCGGTCATAGGTTACTCGAGAGGGACATCGTGATAACCGGATAGACTGGTGTGCTGTATACCCGTTCATATGATGGATGCAGCTGATCTCATAGCTGCTCGTGTAGGGACACTAGGGATACAGTACAAGTGCTCATTGGAGAATGAGTTCACTGATTGATCCGCTTACGGAATGCTGGATGGTTGATGATGCCTTATTGTCAGACAACGATTCCGTAGTCCTAGTGGTGTATCTGGTTCTTAGACTTGAGACACCAAGGATGTCCTGTATGAGTGCTCCACTCTTTGATACCAGACTTATAGGTTTGGCTGTTCCCAGATCTAGTACAGCTGGTCATTGGGAGTGGTAGTCGACCTTACGAGGGCTATTGAGTGTCGACAGAGGATCATCCACTCTCGGCATCTTGAGAGGAATATCCCATGTGTTCTTGTTCAGACAAATCCCTGGCCAGGGTCATTCGGGTTGAGAGAGAAAGAGTTCTCCGGGAGAATCCGATTAGAGCGAGACTCGAGTAGAAACCGTATGGGTCTGACAGCACCATGCTCGATATACGGTCTCTGGGATATTAGATGGATGAGGGACTATAGGTACATGGTAACTGAGGACAGACAGGTCCAATGGATTGGATTCCCCTGTATCGTCTGGGGACTACGGCGTAGTGGCCTAGTACTTCCGTAGTCGATGAGTCGAGTGAATTATTACAGAGATAATAATTCACTCAGTCAGAAGGAGTTCTGACAGGTATGACTCACGGCCAGCTCGATATTGGGCCTAGAGGGTCACACACATATGGTAGGCATTGCGATGAGTAGAGGTTCGGATATGAGATATCCGACGGAGCCCTTGTCTTATTGGATGCAGATCCAATACCCACTAGGGAAGGACCTATTAGGGTTTGACACGGGATCTCTATAAATAGGAGGGATTCACAGCCTCATAGGCTAGAGTCTTTGCTTGCCCTTCCTATTCTCCTCTCCCTCTCCACCTCAGAGTAGGCCTGGAGTTTTGAGGAGCGTCGTCGCAACCCTGCTGTGTGGATCACCGCTAGAGAGGAGGACGCTTGACCTCCTTCACCCTCTCCTAAGGATCTGCAAGGAAACAGGGATATACGATCTCCCTAGGTAACACAATCTCTATACGCAGTTTTGTGTTTTTGCGGATTTTGCGCACCAATCTTCGCACGACGATGAACATCTTTTTGGGAATCGGGGATTTTTGTTTTCTTGTTCTTCCGCTGCGCATATGATGTCGCCCCCCCTATGATTTCCCAACACAGACCCCCTCGTGGACTTCGGCCAGGACCGTCTGGGCCTCATCCGGCTCTAGGCATCGTAAGAGGGGATAGGTGAAGGATCGCCTATAGAGCCGACCACCTTCTTCGGCGTACCACGCGTGTGTACGGCGCAGTCGCCGAGCCGCTACTTCGTCGTGGGGAAGGGTCCCGTCCCGCTTGAAGCGCAGCAACTCCTGTACCCACGTGATCGGGGCATTGCCGGGGGCCGTAATTGCTACTTCGATGGCGCGAGCAGGAAGTTCCTCGATCTTTGGGCATGTTTCGCAGGTCGATTTCGACGCCAGCTTAGCTAATGCGTCGGCCCGCCCGTTCTCCTCCCTCGGGACATTGGATAATGTGAAATAAGGGAACTTAGCAGTCAGGTCCCTTACCTGCGTCAGGTATTTCGCCATGGTTGGGTCCCGAGCCTCATACGCGTCGCTGAGCTGTTTGGCCACCAGCTGTGAGTCAGTGAGGACGTGTACAGCGGCCACCTGCATCTCGAGGGCCAGCCTGAGTCCTGCTAGGAGCGCTTCGTATTCTGCTTCATTGTTAGTGGCCTTGAACCCGAAGCGGAGGGAGCGCTCGAACGAGCGGCCATCGGGGGCGAGCAGGACTAGTCCCGCGCCGGCGCCCTTTGAGCTGGACGAACCGTCCACGTGTAGGATCAAAGCTTCGGGAGGCTACTCTAGATCCTCGCTTGTCGCCTGTGTTAGCTCCGCGATGAAGTCGGCCACCGCCTGGGCTTTGATGGCGATCCTGGGCACGTATCTTATATCATGCTCGCCTAGCTCTACTGCCCACTTGAGGAGCCGACCTGCAACATCGAACTTAGATAAAACCTACCGAAGGGGTTGGTCGGTGATGACTTCAACTGGGTGAGCCTGGAAGTAGGGGCGCAACTTTCGAGCTGACAGCACCAGGGCGAGCGCGAGTTTCTCTATCGGCGGGTAGCGCCCCTCGGGTCCGCTTAGGGTGTGGCTGACGTAGTAGATCGGAAGCTGTTCGCCCGAGCTTTCTTTAATTAGGACGGAACTGACTGCATGGGGGGAGGCCGCTAGATAGAGGCCCAGCTTTTCGCCGGGAGAAACAGATGCGAGCCGGGGGAGGTTTGCCAGGCACTGCTTTACCTGTTTGAAGGCTTCTTCACACTCCGTCGTCCACCGGAAGTTTTTCGGGTCCTTAAGCGCCCTGAAGAAGGGGAGGCAGTGATCCCCCAACCGGGCAAGGAAATGGGACATGGCAACAATCCTTCCGTTTAGTCGCTGCAGGTCTTTGATCGTCCGGGGTGACTGCATGTTGATGATCGCTCGGACTTTCTCCGGGTTGGCGTCAATTCCCCTTTCATGTATAATGAACCCGAGGAATTTCCCGGAGGTGACACCGAAGGCGCATTTTGTGGGGTTGAGCCGCATGCCGAACTTGCGTAGCGTATCGAACGCCTCGGCCAGGTCGGCAATATGGGCTTCGGTCTTTTGGCTTTTCACGATCATGTCGTCCACGTACACTTCCATGTTCCTTCCGATCTGATGGGCGAACATTTTGTTCACCGTCCTCTGGTACGTGGCCCCGGCATTTTTCAACCCGAACGACATGACCTTATAGTAGTACACCCCTTGGTCGGTGAGGAAGGCCGTGTGTTCGCTGTCTTCGGGCGCCATCATGATCTGGTTGTATCCTGAATAGGCGTCCATGAAAGATAGGCGTGCGTGTCCAGCTGTTGCGTCGACCAACTGGTCGATTCTTGGGAGGGGGTAGCAATCTTTCGGGCATGCATTGTTGAGACTGGTGTAGTCAACGCATATCCTCCAGCTCCCATTGTGTTTTTTCATAAGGACTACATTGGACAGCCATTGAGGATACTTGGCTTCCTCTATGAAGCCTGCTGCTAAGAGACGGGCCACCTCCTCTCGTATAGCCTACTGCCGATCAGGGGCCTATCGTCTGGGTCTTTGTTTTACCGGGCGAGCGTCAGGTGGGATGTTGAGGTGGTGCTGCGCCACCCTTGGGTCGACGCCCGTCATATCAGACGGGGACCAAGCGAAGATGTCGGCGTTTTCCCGTAGGAGGCCGACGAGCTGCTCTCGTTCCTGTTCGGGTAGCTCCGAACCCACCTTGACCGTTAGGTCGGGTCGGGCTTCTTGTAACGGCACATCAATGGTGGGTCCCTTCGGCTCGGGATGAGGGGCCGGCCTTTTTGTCTCCCGTGGGTCCTCCAGCGGTGGCTCGACCCTGGTCCTCTTGTGTAGCGAAACGGCGGTTAGGTAGCACCGCCTGGACTCTCGGGGGCTTCCGATGACTTCTCCGACCCCTGCGTGAGTCGGGAACTTAATGGTTTGGTAGTAGGTCGAGACGACGGCTCTGACTTTATTGAGGGTCGGCCGTCCCAGTATGGCATTGTAGGCCGTAGGAAGGTCGACCACCAAAAAGGTGGTCATCACCGTTTTTTACCTTGGCGGGATCCCCAGGGTTAAAGGCAAAGTGATAGGCCCCAAAGGTGATATTGAATCTCCCGTGAACCCGGTGAGCGCTGAACCCATTGGGCGCATGCTTTCCTTGGCTAAGCCGAGCTTCTGGAAGGCGTCAAAGTAGAGTATGTCGGCTGAACTCCCCGTGTCGACCATGATCCTCTTCACCTGCACGTTGGCCACCCTTGCTGATATTACGAGGGCGTCGTCGTGCTCGGGCTGCCTGGAGACCCCGGTCGGGAAGGTGATTTCGGGCTCGGGCCCGTGCCCAGGGGTCACATCAGGAGCGGCTCGGGCGTACGCCTTTCTCCCTGACATGGAGCCCCCTCCTGATGCGGGGTCGCCAGTGATTACATCAATGTGTCTCGATGGGGCCCCCGGGGTGAGGTGATGGCTCCTCGTTCAGCAGAAGGTAGTGGCCGAGATGCCCTCGGCGGATGAGCTCCTCGATCTGCCTTTTTAGCTCACGACACAGCTCGGTGTCGTGCCCATGCTGCCGATGGAATCAGCAGTATTTTGAGCGATCCGCGAGTTCTCGCGGGCTCCTCATCGGGTGGGGCTCCTTGAGTAGTCCCTTCCCCTTCTCGTGGAGAAATATTTCTGTCCATGAGGAATTCAAGGCGGGGGAAGGAGGTCTTGGGTCAGACCTATCCAGCTTGCGTCGGGAGGCGGTGGGCTGCTGTTGTCAGGGCGGCTCTGTTTTGACTTTTTTGTGCTCTTCCCGCTTTCCAGCCATCCATGTCTCCGCGGCGATAAACTGGCCAGCACGCTGAATCATTTCGGGGATCGCAGCAGGGGGTCGCTCCACGAGAGACCAGAAGAACCGGGAGGGCCGCAGGCCTATCATGAACGCCTGTATCAATAGAGAGGGCTGAGCATCCGATAGTCCGCGGATTTGTGTCATAAAACGGTTCACAAAAAGGGAGAGGGGCTCGTCCTCCCCTTGATTGAGTCCGAGGAGCAATGCTGCGGACGGTTTTGGTCGAGCGTAAGCCAGGAAGCTAAGTTTGAAGTCTTTGGCGAGTTGGTCGAAGGAGGCGATGGTCTCGGCCCTCAGGCCGCCATACTATGCGCGGGCTGGACCCCGCAAGGTTGTCGGGAACGCCCTGCACATCAAAGCGTCGGAAGTCCCGTATAGCGCCATCTGGGCGCGAAAAGCGGCCACGTGGTCTGCTGGGTCGGCGGCGCCGTCATACGTGTCCAGCGAGGGGAGGCGGAAATGTGATGGGATCACCTGGTCTTGGATCTCGGGGGTGAACGGGGATCCTTGCTGCCCGTCCGTCCCGAGCTCTCCTTTCGACTTACGGACTTCCTGTTGTACCTCGTCGAGTCTTTGACTGACGAGGCATAGCTGAGCTCGTAGGGCATTCGTGGAGTCGGCAGACGGAGCCTCGCGCTCGGGGTGGCTCGCCGTGTCTTCTGCCTCCCGGCTCCCGGGCCGAGTTATCGGGTTCTGAGGCGAGCCAGGGAGCCCGGAGAGGGGTATGTGAGTGCGGTCGTGGGTTTCCTGCTGCTGTGAAGGGTGAGCCACGTGCGGAGTGGTTCGCTGCGAGACAATCGGGATGATGGTCTGCACCATGCTCGTCAGGGCTCGAACTTGATGAGCGAGGTCGTGAAAGGCCTCGGGAGACACCGACGATGGGCCAGCGGGTGCGCCGTCGGGAGGTGACAAGCCTGGGTCATTGAACAGTTGCCAGTATCGTTATGACGCCGCTACAGGGCGCTCGTCATGAGTTTCATTGTGCGGGGGGTGTTCCCCCTGGGTGGGGAGCCCAACAGCTGGGGGCTCGCCAACGTGGATTCGCTGATCGCTTGCCATTCGGAGGCCCTCCTTCTAGCGCCAATCTGTTACGGCAAGTAACTTTTTGACCGGTCACCCCGGGGATCCCGAGAGGAGCTTCACCAAATCCTGGCCGCTCGGACCCTCGGACCAGCCGTGCCGACCCCGAGGTAACAGCTAAAAAAGTTACTTGCCGTAACACCTTCAATGATTTATACATACATACATACATACATACATACATAAACATATATATATATATATATATATATATATATATATATATATATATATATATATATATATATATATATCATGCACGTGAAGGATGGCAAGAGGAACCATAAGTGAACGTGAGCATTTGCCCTGTGTCATCAAATTAAATGTTTAATGAGATGAATGCTCAATTAGTAATTAAGATAAGCCATTCAGCGTCATAAGTAAAACTAGCATAAAAAACACGATTGATAAAACTATATAGAAACTTAAATCAGCTCTTATACAAGGGGCAAAAATAAAGTTATGAATCACACGGAACAAAATGTTATGGAAGCGTCACCATCAGCTACAGCATCGAGAGAAGCTAGTGTGAGGTTTAACCAACCAAAAGCAGCCCCATGGACGATGGCTTTCCTCCTTGTTCACCACCATGCTACGTATGATACCGTGAGGTGGAAGACATTGTCCTGAGATGAGAAGACGAGGATAGAGACGATTGCAGACGACATCATTCATGTCGATGGCCTCATCTTCTTTGACCCGCATCACCCATATCCCAGCGAAACTAGACGTTGCGTGTTGTCGACGGAGAGCGAAGTGGTCCGGCTGGCTATTTTGGAACGAGACCAGCGTTCTAGAGGAAGGCTAACGGTGGTGTTACTTGTCAAACCTACAGTCTGTACTCTGACTCCTTCAATCTTTAGTCATATATAACTTTTCTCTCATCTTTTTTTATCTCACATACATAAATATTTTCAATTAGAATTACTTAAATTTATCATGCTAAGTCTCATTAATTGTATATGATTCATTTTACTCTATAAACATGATGAAAATTCACTTATTGTTTGATGATTCAAGAATTTAGTTTGAGATATTCTTACATCTAAAAGACTCAACTTTGAATTGAGGATTTGAAATCCTTTCTAATGTTAATCTCTAAAATATTATTATGATGATGCTTACATACTTACCTTTTTAAGAGAGTCTAAAATATCGTCTAATATGATAGATATGATATATGCACGACGATGACATAGCCAATGCTCTATAAATACGCTCTCCCTCCTCCAGCCTTGTGCTCCTCTCATTTGTCAATCTTTGCCGAGTATAACACGTTCCTTGTCCATCCACCACCCTAGTCATGGCTTCGTCCCCACACAGCTCCTCTCCTATCCACCACCTCCTCGTCTTCTTCCTCCTCTTCGCTGCTGCCACGGCCTTCCCCGTCACCTCCGAGTTCGAACTCGGCATCCAGAAGAGAATTCACTTCCGCGTCTACTTCCACGAGACCTTTCTCGGCCCCAACAACACCACCGTCACCGTGGTGAACATGAGCCTCCCCTACACCTTCGGGGACATCGACATCTTCGACGCCGTGCTGAGAGTCAGCTCCGACGCTAGCTCGACGGTCGTCGGAAGGGCGCAGGGCGCGGGCTTCCACATGTCGCAGCAGGAGGAGGCGTCTCTGATACCGCTGGTGCTGGTGTTCACGGCGGGGGAGTTCGCCGACAGCACGCTCACGGCGATCGGGAGACTGGACGCGTCCGGGAAGGCGGAGCGGGCCATCGTGGGTGGGACGGGTGTTTTCCAGTACGCATGGGGGAAGCTGGCGAGCAAGCTGGTGACGTCCTCCGTCGAGGGCCTCGTCGCCGCCTTCGACGTCTACGTCATCTACTACACCGACGTCGGTTGCAGTGCCATCACATGATTAAACGACGTGGCCGTCACCGAAGCTTAATACAAGGCACAAAGAAGCTCGGCCTCTGGCGTCACTCCACGAAGACAGTCGTTGGAATAAGGACAAAACAAAAGGCTGAACTAAATGCTATTCTACGTGTCACTTTGTTCTTCATCTTTCTCTTAAAATAAATTAAAGCGTCTTATTATTGAGAAAGAAAAGCTATTACAAACGTCGATATTTGGCAGCACAGTACGGTGACATGTTTTATTTTTTAGGTATATATGACTGTAGTAAATCAATTCTTCTCCTATTTAGAATTCGTAGTGCATCGGACCACACTGTAAAGTGGTTAATAAGATCAATATTGTACAGACAAACTCAATATAATAAAATAAAGTTATATATATATATATATATATAATTCATGAATGCTTTTATGCATCATATAAAATTCTTGAATGAAGAAAAAGATCTGATTACTTGGAAAGAATTAAACGAGGTGTGTTATGTGGTATAAAACTCATATCCTGTAGAATGACATTAAGGATAGGTTATCTGTCAATTTTTTCATTATAATCTACTATAATTCTAAAAAAGTATCAAACTTCGTTCTACATAAAGTCTTTCTTTTTTCTGGAAACACACAAAGAAAACTGAAACAAGTGGGTACAAAATGGTCAATGGATCATATTGTTAGTGTTGTGTGTTTCTGTGAACATGAGACCGTGTCGATGTCGCATATAATATAATGTAATTAAAGCATTGGACATGGAAGTAAATATGAGAATGGACAAACGATGTTTCACCTTTTTTATCACGCAATTAATACATAATTACTGACATCATACTTTGTCATGGATCTCTAATCTTTGGATACTAAATATAGTTGAATTTTAGCTACTACGGATAAGGAATAACTTGAGATATCGATAGATTGAGTATAGCTTATTTTATAAAAAATATTTTTGTAATGAATTCTTGTTATAAATTACTATAAATCAATAATTGAAGATGCAAGATTCTTAATTAAAGCATCTCATAACCTTTTGCTCGTAGTTTGGTAGGTCTATTGCTTTTTGGCACACTCAATCATTAAAGAACATAATTTTTATTAATATCTTTATTTTAAAATTTAATCTGACAAGTATAAATTTAATTTACTATATAATAATAGTCATATATCTTATTATATGTATAATATATTTTAGAAAGTATGTTTAGAATAATATGATAATCATGAGTTAAGTATGAGCTAAATATGAATTTATATATTTTATAAATCTAAAAATATAGAAATTACGATAAATCTGATATATAAGAGTTGGATTGACTCGATTTTACAACGTACCTCAAGTCAGACTTCAAATTAGACTCCTCTTATCCAAATAGATTTTGATATTTTAAATTATTAAAGAATAATTTAAATTCATAAATTAAAAATTTTTAATTCATAATCTTAAATTTAAAACTAATTAAGTCATCCGAATTCATAGCTAGTTCTTGAAATACAAATATATATATATATAACTAAATAAATTAAAACTATTATTTTAATCTAAAAAAAATAAAAGTTTTAATAATTAAATCAATCTTAAAAATCACTTAAGCTTAAAAAACCATTATAAGTCAAATAATCATTCTAACATTATAAATCAATTATCATTATTTATTAATTTATTAATTTTAAAATTAAAATATTATTATGCATCATACGATCACAACAATTTTAATATCAATGATTTCAAAATATGAATCAAAACTGATTAGAATATAATAGAAAATCTTTTAATATTAAGGATTTTAAAATATAAATAAAATTTGATTAGAAAAGAATAGAGGATCTTACCTCACCTCAAAATCATCTTCTTGAAATATCTTTTCTTGGATACTTTTATTGTGCTCGGTGTGGAATAAGGAAGGGGGAGCTTCTTTATATAGTAAATATTTAATTACTATATAAAGATGAAATCTCCCTAAAAATTAAGTAAATATTTAATTATTATTTTAAATTTAATTTTATTTTATTTTCACATATAAAGATAAAAATATAATATTCATTCGTTATTATTCACATGTGAAAAAGGATCGTATATTATTTACTTTCTAAAAATCACATCACTTATTAGGAAATAAGTGACTCGGACGATGGTGCTTAAGAAACAAGTTGTCATCGATTAAACTTATGGGTCTTATAATTTAGACCTTTTTAGGTCTCCTCTACATTGTTAGTTGTTATCAAGGAGGTAAGTAGCTATTTATTGTGATTCATGAATTCCTTTGCATATGAATGATTTAATAATGTTGCATGAGTAAGGCTTTCTGCATTGTGGCACGGCCCATGTTGATAATATGCGGGCACATAAAAACTTCAATAAGAGTCTCCTTACATAACCATATAAGAAGACGTTTTGGATGATGGCTACATGCAATTGGTGGTGCTGAGGAAGGGGCCTATTTTTAGGTTGATTACATTGTAATCTTACAGTGACTTTTAAATTAGTAGGCTACAATGTAGAGATTAATACGGGAATGTTGTGTACTTATCTGAACAAAATGATATTGTATTTCTTCCTATTTAGAAGTTCTAATTTTCATGATTGAGTTTCATTTTGTCCTGGTCCTTATCTAAATTTGACTCTTAAAACCTCGAGTGATTTAGTGAATGTTGTTGAATAATACTTGATTCATAACTGGTGCATTGCCCTCTTAAATTAAGTTATATGTTGGAAAACAAAACTTAATAGGTACAAATGCATTTTAGTTTTTAGATTGCTCATTTAGTTGATGTCACATGTCCACGTCTATAAGACTATATATAAGTGCGTGTGTATGTAGAGTAACCGTGTCATTTATTAGATTCTACCCCAATATCATATGACAATAACAATATAAAGGGTGGATTTTTTTAATATATAGATTCCTCAGATTTATCCCGTGATGCAACTCAAACTAGATGAGTTTATATGCTAGCGGTTGCAGGGAGCAGGTGACTCCTATGCTGATACTTGGGTGTTGCTTCTTTAACCTATACGATGAAAGAGCTGGCAAAGTGTTAGGATTATCCCTATCAAATACTATAATATTAGGTTTCGTTTTTGTTGATCATAGAGCAGCTAGGTTATAGGACCATCAAAGATTTTGATCGAACAGTAGATCGAACCAAGAATTTGACATCAAGCACTCTATCAAATTAAAACTCTAACCAAGATTGGGAAAATTGGACGAGAAGGAATAGTAAGAGATCGGACCTTGATCACCATATCGCGCTCTTCGCTACCAGAGAGGGCAGAGAGGAGAGCCGTCTCTGTAGATTCTTCGCATCATCATTTCCCCCTTCATCTTTTTTAGTATTTATTTTTATCCAAAATTATATATTACTTACTGATGCAGTCTGCTGCTTTATGATTCGTGAAAATGTGACGTTTCCATAATCAATTTGATCCTTTTTTTTACTATTTATTTTATTCAAATTAATACCTTTATTTTTCACAAATTATTTACGTCAATCAAAAAATATTAATCTTGAACTCTTTTAATGTTAATAAATTGTTAAGTAGGAGTGGAGGGATCTTTTCGTATTTGATTAGGTATTGACTCTAATCAATTTGGGACTAAATATGTTTAAAATTTTTAATCGAGAGTCTTACACACACTTGTTATAAATTTTCAACATTAAGAAGCGATAATTAGCCAATTTTGCAGAACCGACACAAGTTTTAATGTGGACCGCATAAACAGTTGAAACAGGTGAAGCAAACACATCTTGAGAAAGAAATGCATTGTGTGATGGGCCCACTATGTGGTTTAGATTGCGCACGGATTGGGTCAATTATTCACATTGAAAGCGAACAAGGCATATGACGATCCTCTATAATAAATGCACGAGACGCACCGATCACACTCGGGAACCATCTTCCATCTCTGAGTTTAAGGATGCATTCACCGGGAAGGCCAAACATCCATCTTCTTCCTTCGAAAGAGGCATTCATTCCCCTGTAAGAAGGGTAAATATTCGCAGACATGATAATTGCTGTGGTTGGAAGTTGACATTTGTTGACGACGCTCGGCAACGCCTCTTCTATAAATACATGTCCTTTTTTAGCGTTGTGCCCACTTAACTTCGGTCCTTTTGTCATGATGAGGATATTAATTATGATAAGACCCGACTGACATCATATGACGTCTCACGCCTCGGACGATGCAATGGCACTTGGTCAATCGGACCGAAACACAGGCCGAGACGCATTAACACCTACTCAGGCTCGGTTCTTCACGTCACGTCAAACCAATGTCAGACGCAACCAGCCTGCCCCCTGCAAGCGGGCACATCAGGAAACAATAAGCCTCCCTATAAATACCCTCTCGTTCATCAGGAGAGGGGAGAACACACCAAAGAGGGATACAAAAAATATTTCTTCTTCTGAAACCCCCTCCATATCCACTAACTTTATCGTCGGATGGGTCGGACCAAGCTTCCGACCTGACCTGTGTGCAGGTAAGGAGACGAAGCTATTTCCTCGGGACGCAAGGAGAGGACGCCTTCCCCCCAGGACATCCCGACGAACCCAACGGTGGTCTGGTCCGCGCGGTCGGTCACTCCGACAATCCCGAGAGACCTCGAGCAAAGATCCCCGTCGTTTGGACTCGAACTGAGCCGCGTCGACCCCGAGGCCACTGCTAGCATGTTGTTTCCCACAACATTATCAAAGCCATGGCTTCATCCCCACACAGCTCCTCTCATCTCTACTTACTCCTCGTCCTCTTCCCCCTCCTTGCGGCTGCCACGACCTTACCCGTCACCTCCGAGTTCGAACTCGGCATCCAGAAGAGAATCCACTTCCGCGTCTACTTCCACGAGACCTTTCTCGGGCCCGACAACACCACCGTCACCGTGGTGAACATGAGCCTCCCCTACACCTTCGGGGACGTCGACATCTTCGACGCCGTGCTGAGGATCGGCCTCTCCAAGTGGTCGACTGAAGTCGGAAGGGCGCAGGGCGTGAGCTTCCACGTGTCGCAGCGGGACGAGTCGTCGCTGATACCGCTGGTGCTGGTCCTGGTGTTCACGGCGGGAAACTTCTGCGACAGCACGCTCACGGTGATCGGGAGGATCGACGCGTCCGGGAAGGCGGACCGGGCCATCGTGGGAGGGACGGGGGTGTTCCAGTTCGCGTCGGGGAACGTGGTGAGCAAGCAGGTGACGTCCGATGTCGCCGGACTCGTCGTCGCCTTCGAGGTCTACGTCATGTACCATAACGACGTCCGTCTCACTTCCATCGCGTGATCCGAGACACGATAACGAAAGCTACAGCATTTAAATAAGAGCTAACAATGTTTATCTTGCTTTACGACAGCAGAATAAATAATAAGGCTAAAATAAAAAGAATTATTCGATCTCGTTTATTAATATTACGAATAAAAACCTATTGCAACAAACTCCAAAAATATCAGAACTCGTTGAACTATAGACATATCTTATACAATTCTCCAACCTGTTCTTTAGATACATACAATTTTATATTAAAAAACTAAGTGTTTGAAATATTATTCCATCGTAATCATGACTGTTTTTTCTTTTAGCAAGTTCACTTTGGACCATGAGCAACATGAAGCTGAAGAAAAACATAACCTTTCATCTATAAATCGAAGATCATACTGAAGCAGTGAAGAACTTTGTTCGCTTGTATAAAAGTCAACCCAATAATTCGTATCACGGGAAGAACTTTGAGCATTTAACTCTCTTTTACTTCACCCAACACTAATTTAACTTTCACAAGGGTCAAATCGAAAAATCTTCCTCTCGACCCTGACATGTGTCCGGTGAAAAATAAACATGTCACTCATCAAGAGAGAAACTATATTGAGATAGATGAGGCCCAAACTCAACCCAACCCGACGCTCGCTTCCATCATCCGAGCATCTACGTGGACAAGCGCATTTAGGATTGGATCGAACCACGTTGGCACCTCGACCACAAGGGTCACTAACAATCGTCTTTATGATTCTTTCACATCGTCACTCCCCCGCCTTCGTTGCCCTTTCTCATCGTGGAGAGAGCTTTGGTAGTTCTTACTACTCGTGCGATCTGCTGCTTTAAAGATCGGTGAATATGCCACGTGTCCATATATCATTTGATCCTTTTTTTACTATTTATTTTTATTCAAATAATATTCTTATTTTCACAAACTATTCAATCACGAGCTCTTTTGAATCATAAATTGTTAAGCGGGACCACATGATCTTTCCTTTCCTAAGGTGGATCCCAAAAGTTGTCTGTCAGAAAAAGAAAATTTGTATTTGACTCTTTATTAGGTATTAGGTATTGATTCTCTAAGTCTCTGATCAATGTGAAATCAAATATGATACTATCTCTACTCTAAATTCTTAATTAATGGTTTTAATAAGACTTGTTATCCATTTCTATCCTATTTATAGACGATTAACTAATTTCGCTGCACCTACATAAGCTTTAATACGGATGCTATGAACAGGTGAAGTATACGTATACTGATAAAGAAATGCATTGCGTGAAGGGACAACTAAGTAGGAGACATTACACGCGGAATGGGTCAACTATGCACTTTGAAAGGTAACACGTCATGCGCTGGCATTTGACGATCTGCTGAGAAACATTGACATGCGTGACGGTGGTGTTGTCCCATGCCTTTTTGTTTTTTGGTCTCGTGATGATATATATAATGGTAAAAATAAACATGATTTTAGGATATGTTTTGACAGGAGAGAATATGTATTTATATTAAAATTCACATAAAATTCATTTGGTATGCTGATATGAGAACACATCATGTGAGCTTTTCTTTGATTACTGTAAAGCAAAAAGATGGTTAATGGCCCCACATGAGTCACGAATGACTTGATTGGCGAGTGAAGGTTTTGCATCTCACCGTCGGTCATTAATTACGTCGCGATTTTAAGTGGAGTGGTGAGGTACCGATCACGCATGGGAACCAACACTTCATTTCCACATGTCAACAACTGAAGATGCGAACAAACGGGAGCGACAGCCATGAGCCAACCGCGTACATCTGTGTTGAAACACATACAGATAGATAGCGTTGCCAATGTTGTTCGTTAATTAACAAGCAAATTGACGAGCTACAGGTGGCCAGTTGGCACTTGCAGAAGACGCAACACTATCCTCATCGCCCATTGCTTGCAACTATCATCCCTCCATCGCTCAGTTACCCGTCTCCATTGCTCGACATCATATATATATATATATATATATATATATATATATATATATATTCATGGAGAAGACTATATGGTGTGTACATCGTGTTACTAGATGATATCTTCTTCCCTGCGCGGAGACCTTCACCTGTAAGAGTAATATTCGTTTTGAGTATTTTATGTAGACATGATAATGAGATTTTGTTGGAAGTTGGCATTTGTTGACGACGCATGGCACAGACATTACTCTATAAATACATGTTCCTGATCCAGCGTTGTACCCACCTCACTTCGATCCTTCGGTCATCCTAGCCATGGCTTCATCCCCACACAGCTCCTCTCATCTCTACTTCCTCCTTGTTTTCTTCCTCCTCCTGGCTGCTGCCACAGCCTTCCCGGTGACCTCCGAGTTCGAACTCGGCCGGCAGAGCAGAATCCACTTCCGCGTCTACTTCCACGAGACCTTTCTCGGCCCCGACAACACCACCGTCACCGTAGTGAACATGAGCCTCCCCAACACCTTCGGGGACGTCGACATCTTCGACGCCGTGCTGAGGACCGGCCCCTCCAAGAGTTCGACCGAAGTCGGGAGGGCGCAGGGCGTGAGCTTCCACGCGTCGCAGCGGGACGAGTCGGCGCTGATACCGCTGGTGCTGGTGTTCACGGCCGGGGACTTCTGCGACAGCACGCTCACGGTGATAGGGAGGATGGACACCTCCGGGAAGGCGGACCGGGCCATCGTGGGAGGGACGGGGGTGTTCCAGTTCGCTTGGGGGAACGTGGTGAGCAAACTGGTGACGTCCGACAAAGCGGGACTCGTCGCCGCCTTCGACATCTATGTCGTCTATTATGACGACGTCCGTCTCACCGCCGTCGCGTGATCCGCGAGACGATAATTAAAGCCACGGCGATCATATATGTTCATCTTGCTTCATGTCAGGAGATGAATTATTATATGATAAGGCTGAAATAAAAAGAAATGTCGATCTCGTTTATTAAAATTATGAATGAAAACCTATTACAACATATTCCAAAAATATGGGAACTCGTTCGACTGCACACGCATCATCTATAATTCTCTCCTTCAATGATTTATACATGCATACATATATATATACATACATATATATATACATACATACATCATGCACGTGAAGGATGGCAAGAGGAGCCATAAGTGAACGTGAGCATGTGCCCTGTGTCATCTAATTAAATGTTTAATGAGATGAATGCTCAATTAGTTATTAAGATAAACCATTCAGCGTCATAAGTAAAACTAGCATAAAAAAACACGATTGATAAGACTATACAGAAACTTAAATCAACTCTTATACAAGGGACAAAAATAAAGTTATGAATCATGAGCTATAGAAACTCCTATTAAGTAAGAAAAATATTAAATGAGTAATTTGAATATTATTCTCTCATCCAGTTCATACTGATGGATGAGGACATCGACGAGTAACGAAGAGCAGCAATCGTAAACGACGTGTGTTCCTTCTCCAAAATTGAGGCATCAGTCACATTGATGGTCTCATCCACATCGCTTTTTATCGGAAATTTGATATGCAAATATGCCTATTGAGTCACCAAATGTTCTTCCACCAAAGATGGAAAGAAAACAAGTATCACACGGAACAAATGTTATGGAAGCCTCACCATCAGCTACAGCATCGAGAGAAGCTAGTGTGAGGATTAACCAACCAACAGCAGCCCCATGGATGATGGCTTTCCTCCTTGTTCACCTACCATGCTACGTATGATACCGTGAGGTGGAAGATATTGTCCTGAGATGAGAAGACGAGGATAGAGACGATTGCAGACGGCATCGTTCATGTCGATGGCCTCATCTTCTTTGACCCGCATCACCCATATCCCAGCGAAACTAGACGTTGCGTGTTGTCGGCGGAGAGCGAAGTGGTCCGGCCGGCTATTTTGGAACGAGACCAGCGTTCTAGAGGAAGGCTAACGGTGGTGTTACTTGTAAAACCTACAGTCTGTACTCTGACTCCTTCAATCTTTAGTCATATATTACTTTTCTCTCATCTTTTTTTATCTCACATACATAAATATTTTCAATAAGAATTACTTAAATTTATCATGCTAAGTCTCATTAATTGTATATGATTCATTTTACTCTATAAACATGATGAAAATTCACTTATTGTTTGATGATTCAAGAATTTAGTTTGAGATATTCTTACATCTAAAAGACTCAACTTTGAATTGAGGATTTGAAATCCTTTCTAATGTTAATCTCTAAAATATTATTATGATGATGCTTACATACTTACCATTTAAGAGAGTCTAAAATATCGTCTAATATGATAGATATGATATATGCACGACGATGACATAGCCAATGCTCTATAAATACGCTCTCCCTCCTCCAGCCTTGTGCTCCTCTCACTTGTCAATCTTTGCCAAGTATAACACGTTCCTTGTCCATCCACCACCCTAGTCATGGCTTCGTCCCCACACAGCTCCTCTCCTATCCACCACCTCCTCGTCTTCTTCCTCCTCTTCGCTGCTGCCACGGCCTTACCCGTCACCTCCGAGTTCGAACTCGGCATCCAGAAGAGAATCCACTTCCGCGTCTACTTCCACGAGACCTTTCTCGGCCCCGACAACACCACCGTCACCGTGGTGAACATGAGCCTCCCCTACACCTTCGGGGACATCGACATCTTCGACGCCGTGCTGAGGGTGGGCTCCGACGCTAGCTCGACGGTCGTCGGAAGGGCGCAGGGCGCGGGGTTCCACATGTCGCAGCAGGAGGAGGCGTCTCTGATACCGCTGGTGCTGGTGTTCACGGCGGGGGAGTTCGCCGACAGCACGCTCACGGCGATCGGGAGACTGGACGCGTCCGGGAAGGCGGAGCGGGCCATCGTGGGTGGGACGGGGGTGTTCCAGTACGCATGGGGGAAGCTGGCGAGCGAGCTGGTGACGTCCTCCGTCGACGGCCTCGTCGCCGCCTTCGACGTCTACGTCATCTACTACACCGACGCTTAATACAAGACAAAAAGAACTCCGGCTATGGCGTCACTCCATGAAGACATCGGTTGGAATAAGGACAAAAACAACATTCCGAAATGAATGCTATTCTACGTGTCACTTTGTACTTCCATCTTTATCTTAAAATAAAGAAAAGCTTCTTATTATTGAGAAGGAAAAGCTTTTACAAACGTCGATGTTTGGCAACACAGTACGGTGACATGTTTTATTTTTCATATCTGTTGGTATATATGACTACAGTAAATCTATTCTTCTCCTATTTAGGATTAGTAGCAGTATTATGCGTCGGACCACACTGTAAAGTAGTTAATAAGATCAACTAAAATAATATTGTACAGCCCAATTCAATATAATATAATAAATATAATAAAATTATATATATATATATATATATATATATTTCATGAATTTTTTTGATGAAAAGGATCTAATTACTTCGAAAGAACTAAGCGATGAGCGTTATGAGGTAAAAATCTCATCTGCTGTAGAGTGACATTAAGGGTAGCTTATCTGTCAAAAGTTTCGTTATAATCTACTATAATTCTGAAAAATACTTCGTAAGGAAATTTTTGTTGGAAACAGACAAAGAAAACTGAATCAAGTGGGTACAAAATGGTCGATGGATCATAATGTTAGTGCTGTGTGTTTATGTGAACATCAGAACGTATCAATGTCGCTTATAATTTAGTGCGATTAAATTATCGGACAAGGAAGCAATATGAGAACACACAAACGATGTTTAACCTTTTTCTATCACGCAATTAATATCTAATTACAACATCATACTTTGTCATGGATCTCTAATCTTTCGACACCAAATGTAGTTGAAATTTAGATACTATGGAGAAGGAATAACTTGAGATATTTTTGTATCTTTCACAATATGATCATCCAAGTTACATAGATACAAATTTATTTACTATATGTCACAGTCACTCTATAAATAATTAAGTTTCATAAGGGATCTAACACATGCACATCGGAATTTATTCTTTGATATGGAATCTTTACATTTGTCGCAAACTATAATCAACATAATGCGAATAAGTTACATAAAATTCCAAATAAATCACGTGCCTTGACAATATGATATGTACCTATTCCTCCCATAAACATGGCATTCATTCGTTCATTCAATTTTTCTAGTTAATTTATTAGTTAAAAAATCTTTCACATTTCATAATTGTTAATATATATTTTGATTCTTTAAAGGATGACTTGGATGTAATTGTAGCCTTTCACCGAGTCTATCATAGATGGATTTGATATCAATAACAATGAATATGTAACGCTGTACTTCTAGTTTTATCCATATCTTACATGTATAATTAACATATGATTTTACATTTTAAATTTTAATTACTGATATCAATATGACTACAATGGAAAGTTGACAATCCTAAAATTAAAATATACTAACTTACTAAACAAAATAATAGGGTTTCCCCTATCCATAATGTTTTAAACACCTATACATGATTATATCATTTAACTAAATAAAATATAAATATAATATGTCCAAAATTTATATACATAAAATATTAAAAAGTTATCGGTCATATCTATGTTAACATGGGCTTACATGTGCTTACTTCCCTATACAATCACTTGGGTGAGATACTAATATTCTTATCTGTAAAATATGATTAATCACTCAGTAAATATAAGTCTTTATTATTTTATTTATGTGAGCACATCATTTCATGTATATAACATTTCAAAATCCTTAACATAAAGTGTTTAATGATAGACACATCATCCTATAAATTCTTTAGCATATATAAATAATCCTACAATACAATATATATACAATAAGATGGTAAAATTTTATGTCGAAATAATTCAAATACTTATATGCACATGTAGGAAGCCTAACAAATGTATGATCTTTTACGCCTTATATCATAACATATGTGTGTACTATCATATCACATATTATTATAATATATATATGTATGTATGTACTTTCATATTGATGGAAAGTGATATGTTTGTATGTTTACTAGCAAAAACATATAAGCAAACTGAGCTAAAGTTTCAATGGTGTCGGTTGGCACCGAATGAGACATAGCTAGAGGGATGGAAGCGAGGTCTATATAGTTTTGATTTAGACTCTAGTTTGACTTGATTGTAGAAACTACATTGGTCTCCTCTCAAGTAAATAGGGGTATCAACAGAGTGGGGAATATGCAATTCTCCATTTTCTTTTAATTTGTTTTTTTACTTTAAAAATAAAATTATTATTAAAATTAATTAATAATATCAAAAATTCATGCTTTACGAGTTCTCTTGTGCAAGAATCATAGTCAATTATTAGAAGAAATATATCAATGACTGTGCAAGAATCACAGTCATGCACAGTGATCAGAAAGTGATGGTTCTTTCAGAATTAGAGTACACGACAAAGGTGAAAAAAAAAAAAGAAAACGTGTATCACAAGCAACAAATGTGATCACCGACAGCTACAGCATGGAGAAAAGATAAGTGTACGGAGGAAACCAACGCCCGATCGATGGCTTCCTCCTCGTTCACCCACCATGCAACGTACGAGACCATGAGGTGGAAGATATTGTCCTAAGATGAGAAGATTACAGTCGACATCGATCATGTCAATGGCCTCATCTTTTGGACCTCCATCTCCCATCTCCCCAGCGACACTTGCATTCGAGGCACCTACCGATCGAGAGCCGTCGCTGTACGTCTACGTTGCTTGCTGAAGGCGGAGAGCGAGGCACCTACCGATCGAGAGCCCGTATGCTGTAATCACCGGGCGTCCACCGGTGTTATTATGCATCGCTTATTGCATTTTATGCCATCTTCTTCCCCCCGCATTGGAAGGATGGACTCCAAATACACCATTCGGTCGAACTTAGATCCGGCGAACTTGACTCGATTTGGTTCATTATTTTTTTCCGAATTCTTGTTGCTCTAGTTGGAAGATGGAATGACTTTTGACTTTGAGGTTCGACTAAGATGTCCAACTAGGGGAATCCAACCTCAATATCTAAATTAACGTAGCTCGAGTCGATTTCTTCCAAGTTCAATGAGGATACGATTGTCCAATTTTGTTTTGAATAGCACCCATAAGACTCTTGGATGAGTTCAATAAGCTTGCCCGAGAAATCTTCAATTTAGAGCTTGTTCATGTCATAGTTGTATGACTATTGATGAGTTTGAATCAAATTGATCAGAGTTAATATATATATCAAGTAAGATATTAATTCAATCCAAAGAGTTATCTGATTCTTTCAATCCTTAGTCATATAAGCTTATTTTTCTAATCTTATACCCATAAATATTTTCAATAATAGTTCATGAATTGATTGAGTTTAACATGTCAAAGTCTAATTAATTGTAAATGATTCATTTCCGTGTATAAATATAATGATGATCCACTTGTCAAATGTTGATTATTCAAAAATTTATTTGAGATATTCTTACATCTAAAAGACTTATTTATCGAAGATTAAGGATTTAAAATATTATTTAAATTTAATCTCTTAAATATTAATATGATGATGTGTACATCATACTTACTTGTGATAAATATGATATGTATGACGATGACAGAGCCATAAGCCAATGCTCTATAAAGACACTTTCCCTCTTATTGTTGTGCTCATCTCACTTATCACTTCACGTTCCTTGTCCATCCACCACCCTAATCATGGCGTCGTCCCCACACAGCTCCTCTCTTTTCCACCACCTCCTCGTCTTCTTCCTCCTCCTGGCTGCTGCCACGGCCTTCCCGGTCACCTCCGAGTTCGAACTCGGCATCCAGAAGAGAATCCACTTCCGCGTCTACTTCCACGAGACCTTTATCGGTCCCGACAACACCACCGTCACCGTGGTGAACATGAGCCTCCCCTACACCTTCGGGAACATCGAGATCTACGACACCGTGCTGAGGGTCGGCCCCGACGAAAGCTCCACCTTCCTCGGAAGGGTGCAGGGCGCGGGCTTCCACGTATCAATGCAGGAGGAGGTGATGCTGGTACCGCTGGTGCTGGTGTTCACGGCGGGGAAGTTCGTCAACAGCACTCTCACGGTGATCGGGAGACTGGACGCGTCCGGGAACTCGGAGCGGGCCATCGTGGGAGGGACGGGGGTGTTCCAGTACGCATGGGGGAAGCTGGTGACCGAGACGGTGACGTCCTCTGTCGCGAAGCTCGTCGTCGCCTACGACGTCTACGTCGTCTACTACAACGACCTCCATCACAGTGCCATCGCATGATTACGAGATGTCACCGAAGCTTAATACATGACACGAAGAATCTCCGCCTTATATATATATATATATATATCCTCTCTCTTTCTCTCTCTCTCTGTCTCTCTCTCTGTTGTGTGTTTATGTGCCAATGTCGCATATAATTACTTGTCACTTTGTACTTTATCTTTTTCTTAAAATAAATAAAAACTGTGTGTTTATGTGTCAATGTCACATATAATTTAATGTAATTAAAGCATTTTACATGGAAGCAAATATAAGAACGCACAAACGATGTTTCACCTTTTTGTATGACGCAATTAATATGTAATTACGACATCATACTTTGCCATGGATCTCTAATCTTTCGACACTAAATGCAATTTTGAATTTTAGCTACTATGGAGAAGGAATAACTTCATATATTATTAGGATGAGTATAATTTATTTTATAAGAGATTTTTATCAATTTTTTTATGAATTATTATTACAAATTATTATAAATCAATAATTCAAGAAGTAGGATTATTAATTAAAACATCTCATGACCTTTTGCTCCAAGGAGTATCACTCCCAAATACATTCGACTATTAAAGAACTTGATTTTTTATTAGTATCTTTATTTTTAAGTTTAATTAAGTATAAGTTTAATTTACTATAAAATAATAGTCATATGTCTTGTCATATGTATAATGCAATTTAAACTGTTAGTGTTGGTGTTGTATGGCTTAGGAGCAAAAGTTAAACAAGGTATTCCCTCGTGAAATAGTATGCATCTCTGTTGAACCGGTGAGCTTTGCGGTAACGAATCAATTGGATTGGGCTAAGTAGCATACCAGTCCAAGTGACCTTCCCTCAAACAAGTCAAAGCCCAGTTGCTGCCATGATGATGCTCTTCAAGTCAATTTGCTGCGGCTCAATCTCCGTCTGTGAGTTACAACCTACCAAAAGATTTCAACGGAATCAAAAAGAAGAAAAAGTAACATCCACAATCCTTTAATACCTGGTAAGATTTAGAACCTGCCACATCAATCTCAAGAGACACCACATCAGATAATGATATTTGTACCACAAACTGGAGAAAACAAAGTCAATCTAAAGCTTCTCCTACCAAAATTTCCGCTGCTGCTACGGGATAAGCAAGGAAAGATACCGAGTCCATAGGGTACCAAATGAACTACCCACTGGAGAGAGAAAAAATTGGGCTACCAATCTCAAATATTAGTTTCAGTAATCTTGCAGGCATCGAGGATCACTAAAGCATGTGATAAAAGAAGCAAGGAGTTACAGGCTAACGAGAACCTGAAGCTCTGCTCTCAAGGCAAAAATCTATTCATCATACACAACCGAAAACCTCATCCATGGACTGCTACAGGTCATAATCTTTTAGCCCAAGAAAACTCCCTATCCAAGTCAATTTTATTAAAAGCCATGTTTGCACGGCTCCTTGAGCAGTCTTTGCTCTACAATATTCTCATCAGCGGCTCCTTTTGATGTTAGTACCATAAGCTCACATGCTGTGGAAACTACTGCAGGCATTGATCCCCATACATTCTTCAGGCCATGCACCACTAGTTTGATTCCCGGTGAAACTGCTCGTCAAGACAGAGGTAAAGAATTCATCAATTAAAGGACGTTCTGATGTATTCGCATGCATGCAATTCTAATGGAAGATCAGGATCAATAAAACTACAATACACAGAAGCAGGAGTCTTGATGATATGGTTTAATTTATTATCATCCAGCTACTCTTAAAATTGATGTGAAACTGGCCTAGATAATGCTGCTGGCACCCATGGTACTCAAGCAGACGTATTTGAAGTTTCAAGTCGCCAAAAATCATCTAATTTGCGTTGCATCATTGGACAAATCTGAGGACGCTATATATTAAAAAAATCCACCTTTTATATTGTTATTGTCACATGATATTTGGGTAGAATCTAATAAATGGCACAGGTACTCTCTACAAACAAACATAGTTTGTGGATGTGGACATGATATTCCATGTGACATCAACTGAATGAACAACCTAAAAACTAAAATGCCTTTGTACCTTTTAAGTTTTGTTTACCAACATTTTACTTGATTGTCTTTTAGTTCCTCCCGTCTTCTAGTCATCTGGAGTTAATTATAGATGGCAACACACCAACTATGATTGAAGCATTATCCAACAACATTCACTAAATTACTCGAGGTTTTAAGAGTCAAATTTAGATAAAGACTACAACAAAATGAAACTCAATCAAGAAACTTGAAACCTCCAAATAAGAAGAAATACAACATCATTTGGTTCAGAAGAGTACACAACGTTCCCTTATTAATCTCTATATTGCAGCTTACTAATTTAAAGGCACTGCAATGTTACAATGTAATCAACCCAAAAATAGGTCCCTTCCTTAACACCACTAATTGCATGTAGCCATTATCCAAAACATCTTCCTATAAGGTTCTGTAAGTAGACCCTTATAGTAGTTTTTATGTGCCCGCATATTATCAACATGAGCCATGCCATAATGCAGAAAGCCTTACTCATGCAACATTATTAAATCCATCCTATGCAAAGGAATTCATGAATCACAATAAATTGCTAGTTACTTCCTTGATAACAACTAACAATGTAGACGAGACCTAAAAAGGTCTAAATTATATGACCCATAAGTTTAATCGATAGCAACTTGTTTAACTATTATCTCCTTATTAGAAGGGGTACCAATACATTTCCTTCTTAATACTTACTTCTTTTACCTGACTTGCCGAAATTTTCACATACAGCTACAGTTTCAGATGCATCACTACTTTCTAGCTGTGAAACTGGAATAATGATAAGATGTTCTTTTCTTTCAATTGATGTGTAGATAAAGTTGGCGTTTATTAGATCAATTGGTTGAACATCATGCATATCTGACAAATTTCTTGCTTGGATAACGTGAAATACATGAGATGCAGACATAGGAAGCAGTAATGTGCTTAAGATATGCAACAAGCAACAGAACCAGGGAAAGGAACAAAAGACTATGCGACTTAAAGGGAATCTGTTCGATGAATAATCCCCACATAATTCAATGATTTGATGGCCAGAGTATTGTCTTGAATGCATATATAGCAACCAAGTGCAAAGCCTAGTTCAGTCTAAAATCAAGAAAACGTAGTAGGTTACGACACAAAAAGCTCAAATACGTGAAAAAAACTCGAACAATTCCTGCAGTTAAGCTTCGACTACTTGCGTGATCAAGGGGAAGAAGTGAATCCAAACTGAGAGGAAAAAGATACTATAATATTAGGTTTCGTTTTCGTTGATCATAGAGCAACTAGGTTGCATGATCATCGGCTAGGACCCATCAAAGATTCTGATCGAACAGTAGATCGCACCAAGAAATTGACATCAAACCTACAAGACGGCGTCAAGCACTCCATCAAATTAAAACTCTAACCAAGATCGGGAAAATTGGACGAGAAGGGATCGTAAGAGATCGGACCTTGATCACCAAATCGCGCTCGTTGCCGCCGAGGAGGACAAAGAGGAGAGCCGCCTCTGCGATTCTTCACATCGTCCTTTCCCCCTTCTCACCGTGGAGACAGCTTCGGTGGTCGTAAATTACTGATGCAATCTGCCGCTTTGCGATTGATAGATATACCACGTGTCCATAATACATTTGATCATCTTTTTTAGTATTTATTTTTACCTAAAAATTTACATTACTTACTGATGCAATCTTCTGCTTTAAGATTCGTGGACATGCCACGTTTCGTTAATCAATTTGATCCTCTTTTTTACTATTTATTTTGTCCAAAATAATACTCTTATTTTTCACAAATTACTTACCTCAATAAAAAAACATTAATCTTGAGCTCTTTTAATGTTAATAAATTGTTAAGTAGGACCGGTTCTTTTCCTTTCAAGATATTTGATTCTTCATTAGCTATTGACTCTTTAAATCTCCAATCAACTTGAGACTAAATGTGCAAAATTGTTAATTGATAGTCTTACAAAGACTTGTTATCAATTTTCAACATTAAGTAACGGCAATTAGCCGATTTTGCTGAACCGACGGAGGCTTTAGTGTGGATCACATGAACAGTTGACTCAGGTGAAGCAAACATATGTTGATAAAGAAATGCATTGTGTGAAGGGGCAAGTAAGAGGGAGAGATTCCACACAGTTTGTGTCAATTATGCACATTGAAAAGTACCATGACATGCACCGGCATTTGACGATCCTCTAATATAAATGTACCTTACATAATAATGATGAACTTTGTCAACCGATCACACCTTTGATAGGTGAAGGATTATGTGGGTGTGATTCACAAGAAAACGTTGACATGCATTATGTCAACGTTTGCAACTATCATCGATCAATGTGGTTCGTTAAGAAAAAGACAAATTCATGAGTTACATGTGGCCAGTTGACACTTGCAGAAGACGCAACACTATCCTCATTGGCCACTGCTTGCAACTATCATCGATCTCTCAGTTATCCATCTCCATTGCTCAAGATTATCTATATTACTTCCATCTTCCATCTCCGTGTGGCATGGTGTTTACATGTTTATGAAAGTTGGTATCTGTCAACGACGCATGGCGCAGACATTACTCTATAAACACATGTTCCTGATCCAGCGTTGTACCCACCTCACTTCGATCCTTGTGTCATCCTAGCCATGGCTTCATCCCCACACAGCTCCACTCATCTCTACTTCCTCCTCGTCTTCTTCCTCCTCCTGGCTGCTGCCACGGCCTTCCCGGTCACCTCCGAGTTCGAACTCGGCATCCAGAAGAGAATCCACTTCCGCGTCTACTTCCACGAGACCTTTATCGGTCCCGACAACACCACCGTCACCGTGGTGAACATGAGCCTCCCCTACACCTTCGGGAACATCGAGATCTACGACACCGTGCTGAGGGTCGGCCCCGACGAAAGCTCCACCTTCCTCGGAAGGGTGCAGGGCGCGGGCTTCCACGTATCAATGCAGGAGGAGGTGATGCTGGTACCGCTGGTGCTGGTGTTCACGGCGGGGAAGTTCGTCAACAGCACTCTCACGGTGATCGGGAGACTGGACGCGTCCGGGAACTCGGAGCGGGCCATCGTGGGAGGGACGGGGGTGTTCCAGTACGCATGGGGGAAGATGGTGACCGAGACGGTGACGGCCTCAGTCGCGAAGCTCGTCGTCGCCTACGACGTCTACGTCGTTTACTACGACGACCTCCATCTCAGTGCCATCGCATGATTACGAGACGTCGCCGTCACCGAAGCTTAATAAATATAAATATAAAACATATATATATATACATATATATATCTGTGTGTGTTTACTTGTCACCTTGTACTTTATCTTTTCTTAAAATAAATAAAAACTGTGTGTTTATGTGTCAATGTCGCATATAATTTAACGTACTTAAAGCATTTGATATGAAAGCAAATATAAGAACTCATAAACGATGTTTCTCCTTTTTGTATGACGCAATTAATATGTAATTACTACATCATACTTTGTCATGGATCTCTAATATATGTACGACGCGATTAAATGCAATTGAATTTTAGCTACTGCAGAGAAGGAATAACTTGAGATATTATTTGTATATTTTACAATACGATCATCCAAATTACATGGAGACAAATTTATTTACTAAATGTTAAAGTCACTATTTAAATAAGACAATTCTAATTAAGTTTCATAAGAGATCTAACACATGCACATCCGAATCTCATCATCAGAATTTATTTTTCGGAATCTTTACATTTGTCACAAGCTGTAATCACCATAATACAAATGAATTACATCAAATTCCAAACAAATCACATGCTTTGACAAAATGACATGGATGTATTCCTCCCATCAATATGGTCATTAAAATTTTCTAGTTAATCTATTGAAGAAAAAGTATTTCACATTTTATAATTGTTAACATAAAATTTGATTATCTAACATGAAGAATGATTTGAATCTAATTATGGTTCTTCATCGAGTATATCATAAATAGATTCGATATCGAGAACACCAAATAGTTATGCTGAGATATTGTAAAACAATTTAAGGAGCATGAAGATTGCTTGAGTTGATAGATAATTTCAAGAATTTAGTAAAGTATCAAATTCATTAAGAGTAAATAATAATCTGTGATATACTTTGAATTTTTATTGTATGACAATCGATTACGAGACTCGAAGATACAGTGAAATATTAGAGATATGTACATATATCACTCGACTCATCAACATAATTGATATAAATATCTCAAATATACAAGATTAGTTATTATTATCCTAAATAAATATATATTTTATTGATCTTTCTATCAATAATATAATTTTATAATTTCTTTCTTATTTTAAATATTAATGTACCTCTCCAAATTATAATTTCTTAACTACTTATTTGATATTTAGAAACTATAGTCAGTTGAGTCTTTCTGAATAAAGATGTCAACTATGCTTGTAAGTACAATGTTCTATGGAGACCATCTATTATTGTTGACTATGAAGGAATAAATGAAGATATAAGATATTTTTTATTATGAGCATTGTTATAGAGTAGAGAAGAATAGAGTACTCCTCGCTCCAATTATATTATTATATTATACATTATATATATATTAATTAATAAATAATATAACACATAAAAATACATTAACTCTAACATTTTTAATTAATAACTAAACTAATAATATATTAATTTTTAATAGATTTAAAAAAATATATAAATAAAAAGTAAAAATAAAAATATTAAAAGTTCAAAATCCTAATTGACATTTGTCTCTTTTGATCAATAAGAACTAAGTTTTTATAATAGGCACTTTATATATTTTTTATTTATGCAGGATTCATGTTACACAAATATATGAACGAAAATTAGAAAAACAAGGACTAATATAGAAAATTATTAATTTTTAGATTTATTTGATTGTGGTTTTATTTAACATATTTTTATATTTCGTTATATTTGTATTTGAATATTGTTATGGCATGAAAATTTTATTATATATTTGATATTATTAATTAATTTTATTTTTAAAAATAAAAAAATGACTTAATTAGAAGAACAGGGATAACCACATAATTTCTACCGCGACGGGAATTCCCGCCCCCGCGTTGTGGAATTTGGTGGGATGGGGAATAGAACGGGACGGGAAGCGCTCGCCACTCTACCCGGCCCCACCCCGGTTGGGGCCTACTGTGGTTCAACAAACTAGAGTCCGAACCAAGACCACATAGGCGACCCTCCCGGCGCCTCTGGCCAGGTCTGCGGCGCCAACCCACGCCACCGAAAACTTCGGCTCGGTTTGGTTAAACGCTCGGGCCGCAAACACACAGACAGTTCACCTTCGACCGGAGACCCAAAGCCGACCGTTCTCCCCGATCGGCCCAACCCTAACCCCGCCTGGCTCTCCTATTTCTCTGCGTCCTCTTCGCCCCCTTTCTTGTCGAGAGGTATCGTCGCATCTCGGCCGGCGCCTTCCTTCCCTCGATCGGGAGGCGAGCGGTGGCACGAGGAGGTCGATGGGGAACATATTCGTGAAGAAGCCCAAGATCACGGAGGTGGATCGCGCCATCCTCTCCCTTAAGACCCAGCGCCGCAAGCTCGCCCAGTACCAGCAACAGGTTGGCTCCCTCCTAGCCCCCGAAGCTGCGGTTTTTTCCTGTCATTTTCCCCCTTTTTTTGTACGAGTTTCCTGATCCAACCGAGGAAGAGAACGTCGATCGTCGTCGGCATCCTCGCTTCGTGCGAGTCTGGTTGATGATTCTATCGCGTCCTTGCTTGAGTCTTTTCTGATGAACTATGCAGATTTTGCATGTTCATTGTAGGAGCTAATTCATTTTCTCGTCTGGTTTCTTTTGGGACCGGCAAGAAAAAGGATACGAAAATAGGCATTCAGGCTATATAATAAGAGACATGGGAGAACAGATGACAACTGCAAATTGGAGAACCAACAACTGTGTTCTATTACCGGAAACAAGAACATAACCCAAAATATAGGCATTGATATTGTGGATTGTTCTATGATTCTTGGTTAAATTACATCTCTTGCTTGAGCAAAAATGTGGATTGTTTCTTCATGGGTGAACCTACTGCTATGGTTGAAACTAAGGATTAAAATCTCAGGATGATACTGGTTTCTATCAATCATATTGGTCTGCTGTACTGACCCATATGCTCGGTATCATCATACTAGTCCTTGGTCAAACCAGTAAAATACTGGTTGGTATAGTCTCTCCGTCTGTTACTGACAGTAAATGTCATCCACCGGACCGGTATGATATTTTGGTACATCAGGCAGTATACTGATGCGTTACTGGTCCTTGGTTTGACCGATGAATACCGGTTAGAACACATTGTGACAACTAGTATTTGAGATCGTGGTTGAAACTACTCTAGAGCTCCATACAATGCTTTGTATTCAGTGAACTTTTGATCAGGTCTTTGTATTTAAATTTGTGTTAATCTTCAGTGAGCATGAAGATAAGTACTGAATGAAAGTCCCTTTTTTTGCTTTTCTGAAGAAAAAGGGTCTAATTGTTTCATGGATTATGAGCTTCATTTCTGCCTTTTCTGTTACTTTTTAGCTTGAGGCCGTGATTGAAGCTGAAAAGCAAGCTGCAAGGGATCTGATTCGGGAGAAGAGGAAAGATCGGGCATTGATTGCGCTTAAGAAGAAGAAAACACAAGAAGAGCTATTGAAAAAAGTTGACGCTTGGCTTATAAACGTCGAACAACAAGTATGTAAAGTAGTAGTGTGGTACATCTTATTCTGCGTGCAATATTCTTTCATTTTTAAGTACTCTAACAGAGATGTAAGTATGGCTATCTTCTCCAAGGGTTGTGTGATACTGGCAGTGATATTTTTCTTTTAGTTGGCAGATATTGAACTGGCGAGCAAGCAGAAAGCTGTATTTGATAGCTTGAAGGCAGGAAGTGATGCAATGAAAGCTATTCAAAATGAGATTAGTCTGGAAGATGTTCAAAAGCTGATGGACGACTCTGCTGAGGCAAAGGCTTATCAAGAAGTGAGACTTCAGTTGATCTTTTTTTTTTGGTTTCGTTCAATCATTGCTGCTTGCAAACAAACCATTTACAACTTAACTTCCATTTAAGATAGAATAATGCAATCAGGCTGGTAAATGGCTGACAATAACCAGATACAAGGTTGCGTTGTGAAACTTATGTCATATGTCAATTAGTTATTTGAGGCTGACAGAAACACTCTACCATGTGCTTTAAGCTCAACATAAACCCAATTTCTTTGGTATAGTTAGGCTAGAACCAAAAACTGCCAAGGGAATTGATGAGCTTAATTGCAATAGTCAGTGCTGTAAAAAGATGGAAATCTGGGATAGTTGGTGATCAGAGAGATGGGTTGGGAAGTGGTTATAGAGATGTTACATATTATTTTATTTTTTCAAAATACTGCTGATTATTGTAAGTTCAAATTCCTTGCTGGTTAGGAATGATATTTTAATAATAAATTAGTGATTTGGAATTTGAAAGTCCTAATTTTCTATTAGGGCCTTGTTTGTTAATAATTGTAGTAGCTTTTCTATATGGGTTTGTATGAAATTCTGGATTTTGCTTCGTGGAAGTTCAAACCTTCCTAATTAATACTAAAAAACTGTATCTTGGATTAGTTATCTCATTAAATTTCTGTATCTCTTCCATGTTATTTCCTCCAATTTGAGTTAGTTATTTCATTTAGTAGTTTGGTTCAGTCTTTTGTCTCTGCATTTAGCAGCTTCGACAGGTTGATTATCAGATTTTTATACTAGGGGACAGGGGTTATGATCAATTTCGACTTAAGACAGCTGTTAGGCCTGTGATTCATAAGTTTCTCTTTTAGATCTTCAACAGAAGCTCCTCATGCATAAAAAACTTGCTGTTAATATCTTCAGCAGGAATCTCTCAGTACATGGCAGGCCTGGATGGATATCCATGTGGTGAATCTTTCTCAAAGGTCACCTGTTGATGTTCTGACAAGGCTGTTAAACCACCTCTGTCACTCTTGATAAAAAAAACTAACTCCACATTACAGCACTGCTAGTAAGATTGTTCAAGTCCTAAATTACTGTGGCCATCCTCAAGATTTAGTTATAGAATTGCAAAAGATTGGGACTAGAATAGCAAGGGTGGAATACAAAATTTAGTTTAAACATTTACTGAAGTTGAATATAATCTTGACCCATCATAAATTGAAAAATTGTAAAATTCTTCAAGCAGAAACGAGCTTAAACAAAACTTTTTTTGCCTTGATCATGCCAATTTTGTTCACCTGCTGAAATTTAAACTTCTCCTATTATGGGACTATGTTATCTTCTTTGTGATAATTTGTAAAATTCTTTTCTGTTTCCTTTTTGTAACTTCGGGAACTGTCATCTGTTAGGAGATAAGTAGGCTAGACTGATCTCTTTGTCAAACATCCCATTCTGTCAATCTAAAATTGATTTTTATTGCTAACTCTCCTTTTAAAGTTATTGATTGCTTCTTTGCCCTTGTTTAAGGAAATGAATGCAATCTTGGGAGATCGCCTATCTGCTGAAGACGAGGAAGAAGTTTTGGCAGAATTTGAGAATTTGGAAACTGAGGCAAGTTTTTTTAATTTCTTCAATAAGTTGTTTTAAGCTTGCTCGTAATGAAATACTTGTATTTTTTATTTATTCTGTTCAATTATTCAAGTCAGAGTTCATTTAGTAGAACAGGTATCGAACATGACAATTCCCCTTCATTTTCTGCTTGAGGGACCAAAAGTGGTAGCTTAACTTTGATAAACAAGCAAGATAACAAATTGACTTTTTCACACAATGGTAGAGTCGGCACTAAATTGTAGTTAAATTTCTTTTTAATGAAATCGGTGACCAACTTTAATCAAGTTTTAGTAGAACAGGTATCGAACATGACAATTCCCCTTCATTTTCTGCTTGAGGGACCAAAAGTGGTAGCTTAACTTTGATAAACAAGCAAGATAACAAATTGACTTTTTCACACAATGGTAGAGTCGGCACTAAATTGTAGTTAAATTTCTTTTTAATGAAATCGGTGACCAACTTTAATCAAGTTGTAGTAATGTCGTTGAGATTGTGTCTCTTCTGGAAATGTAACAAACCTATCCCCACTTTTTTTAATGTTATTTGCAAGTATGCTGCTGATTATAAGCGTTCTGGCAGATTACCCTTCAATCCATGCCAACAGTTCCTGCCCAATCAGTGTCATCTGCACAAGAAACTAAAAGGACTCCTGAGGTACAGCCAGAAGCAGAGTCTCAAGCTCAGAGCGAAGAGGATGAACTTCTCAATCTTCCTGATGTACCATCTGGTGCACCAGTTCTGAGTGATGGTGCTGCTGAAGACATCTCAACTGGAACTCAAAGGAAAACAAAAGGTTTCTCTTTTGCCTGCTTAGCCTTAAGCCCCTACATATATAAAGAAATCATGATTCTTGAAGCTGTTTCATTACCTTACTGACTGTATATATGCTTTTTGAAATTGCAGTTCTGGAGGAGCCACTACCTGCATGATTTTGCAAGTGAACTTTAATGGGTGTTCAGAATTGCATAATAAATGGGTGATCGCAGAAATTTGTAATATTAAGGCTGTTATTTTTTTCTTCCTTGTTTACAATCTTCCTCTTCATGCATGTCTATATTTTAGTTCCAAGTTATTGAACTTACAATTTAGAGTGGAAAACATATGTTTCTACCGTCAAAAGCTTCTTTGATTCTTTTGGTGTACAAAAACTCAACTTATATAAGTTTGCTCTTAAATAGGATGATAAATATCCACTTGCAGGGTCTTCAGTCTACTTGATAATTATATTCTCATATTTGGCTTTTCAAATGAACGTGCTTAATTTGAGTTCCATACTTCAAAGTTTGGTGCTTAAAGGTTTTTTGTTCCCAGTTTTAGAGCTGAGTAATTAATTATTTCAATTGTCTCAACTGATACCGAGACTATTGAACAAATGAGAAGGGATGTATCTGTCTTAGCATGTAGCCTGGAATCCAGCCATTCAAAGGTCGATCCTTCCTTCGAAGATTGATACATTTGATATGGCTGTGGTCTGGGTGATGCAGGTTAGTACTGTTGCGTTGAGCTCAATTTATGAGGCCTGAGGCCTCGCATTCAAGTTCCTGCTGCACGTTGGTACAAACCATGCCGGCTCTGCAGCCTCCTGACGGAGGCCAATCCAAATTTATGAAGCTTCATGTAGTATGCATGTGATCGATCAGCTACCAAATCACAGATACGGAGTCACCAGTCTTGTTGGTGCGTGGTTACAGTCAGGTATTATGCTTGGTTTACGGATCTTGTTTACTTCACCGTCTCCTCAGCTAATGTGGACCATTTGTGGCCTCCAAACAGGGCTTGATTAAGGGAGAAGAGACCTCGACTAACAGCAGCTGTCCCCCTTAAGTGCCAGAAGAAAAAAAGGAGGTACAAAGGTACACTGTTGCGTAGAAAATGGTCACCGAAGGAGCCCCTCCTTTTGCCTTGGTTCTTCGTGGGAAGCTGAGAAGAAATTTCCATGGCAATGATGGGTTGTGGGGTCACGCTGTCCATGTTAAGCGTGCGGGCTCCGATTTTTAACACTTCATCCATTCAGACAGGCAAGATTGGCATGAGCTCCTGCAGCTTACTTCTCATCTGGTTTTCTCAAGCGTCAGTCAAAAAAATTACCCGCTTAGTAGCCACAGAATCATTTGATTATTTTGTTAGTCATCGTTTATCATGTCAAGCATGCTGATCTCATTCCGAGAATATGAATCTCCTTTTACAGTTCAAGTTGGAAAGAGAGAAGAAAGCTGAAGACATCAAAGGAAGGACCAATGACGGTCTTATAATGGCAAGGTTCTACTACTCCTGTTATTTATTTGAGGACTATGCATTTCAATATTATCGACATCTTTATGAAACTAGAAACTTGCACTAGAGGGGAGCAACATGGGCATATTGCAGAACAAAAGCAAAAAACCACTTCATCATTCTCTCCCTCCCCACATAACCGAGGCTCTCTTCTCTTCTAATTGCTAGATGCAGATGGAAGAGGATCATCAGGTTAGAAGTCAAAAGACAGAGTAACTTGTGACCACAGATAAATATCCTCCGAGTCAACATCTGGTGACCATTGCTTAGCAGAATACAAGTCCCATGAATTTGGGAGCGTTCCACTGGAGAAAAGCTTGAAAATGATAGTTGCACTTCAGACCATGATGCATATCCTTTCGCATGCATCCAATTTATCCTTGCAGACCCTAGAAATTGACTCAGGTCAAATTACAGTATCTTGACTGTTTGATTTCTTCAAAATAGACTGAAGCTGTGCTTCATATTTCCTTAGAGCATCACTGTTGATCCCCCTGCCTGTCAACCATTTGCATTTATTAATTCCCTCCATAAAATCCTCCAGACCCCAGCAATACCACAGCATTCCATTCTTCTCTAGGCTCCTTGGATTCTGACCCCTGTTTGCTTTCCACCCAACCACTCTTCTTAAATCTCTATTTGCCACCAAGAAGAATGCCCAGAGAAACAAAGAGTGTGAGTGGATGAATCAACTTGTCTTCCATCTCTGGGGAGGAAGCGTATAGGAATCTGGCTGTGGTGTTTCATTAGTTGCTGGTTCAGGTGATGTACTAAGCTGCCAAAGATGAAGTTCATGAAGCTTGGAAACCGCCCAGATACCTTCTTCACCACGGAAGCCATAAGGTGAGGCTTTTGAAACTTGTTCTGAATGGATTGCATGAGTAGTTTATAACACTTCGATGTGATAGATGCAAACTATTAGGAGTTTTTGATGCTTTTTATGTCATCAGACTCTGAATTCTTATTTCTTGTGTTCTAATTGGCAGGTCTGTTTCGTCAGAAGTCTCAACTGACCTCCAAATCCAGGTGTATAACAGCTTGTATCAGCTGCACAAGGTAGACCTCTACTTGTTCTAATACTTTGGCAGAATTCATCAGTGTTTCTGATACTTTGGCAGTTCTTGCAATCGATACTTTTTCTCTTCCATCATCTCTTCCTAATTCACTTACCTTGTTTGGTTGTTTGTGTTTGTAGTTTCCCCTCCTGTCTAAATGCCTGCGCCTGCAGAAGCTCTGCTCTTCACTGAAGGATACCTCCGAGCACACAGTCATCTTACTTCCGGACCTTCCCGGCGGCGCCGAGGCCTTCGAGGTCTGTGCAAAGTTCTGCTATGGCATCACCATCACTCTCAGCTCCCTCAACATCGTGCCCGTCCGTTGCGCCGCCGAGTACCTCCAGATGAGCGACGACGCTGACCGTGGGAACCTCGTCGGCAAGCTCGAGCTCTTCTTCAAGTCTTGCATCCTCCGCCGATGGAAGGACACGCTGGTGACGCTGCAGAGCACGAGGAACTATTCTCCTCTGTGCGAAGAACTGGGCATCACCGGCCGCTGCATCGATGCCATTGCCACTGCCATTATCGCCAGCCCGACGCAGGCGGTCACGTCAAGCCACAGCCGGAAGGCAGCGACCAAGAACTGGTGGGCCGGGGACATCAGTGAACTAGGAATAGACCACTACTGGAGGGTCATGGTGGCGGTGAAATCCGCCGGCATCGTTCCCAACAAGCTCATCGGGGAGGCACTACGGATCTACGCTCGCAAGTGGCTGCCAAATATGTCCAGAAATGGCCAACAGAATGAACTGGAAGCCGATGACTCCTTGTCAGAGTCTCCTACAGAAGCCCCCGTGAAGCACAGGCTGCTAATGGAGAAGATAGTGAGCTTACTCCCCACCGAAAAGGGCTCTGTTTCATGTAGTTTTCTGCTCAAGCTTCTCAAGGCCGCCAACATACTCCACGCTTCGACATCATCGAAGATGGACTTGGCCAGGCGAATCGGACTGCAACTGGAGGAGGCATCGGTTGATGGTCTTCTGATTCCACTCGACTCAAATTCGACTGGTACGCTGTATGACGTCGATATAGTGATGGCCATGTTGGAGGAGTTCCTGCTTCAAGGACAGAGCCCAGCAACCAGTCCACCCAGAGAGATGCTTCGTTGTGAGAGGAGGAGGTCTCGATCTTCCGAGAACGTGGAATTCGAGGTACAGGAGAACAGCCGCAGGTCGTCCTCCGCCTCCCACAGCTCCAAGCTGAGAGTGGCCAAGCTAATTGATGGTTACCTCCAAGAGATTGCCAGAGACGAGAACTTGCCCATGAAGAAGCTAATTGCAATCGCGGAAGCTGTTCCAGACTTTGCCAGGCTCGACCATGATGATCTCTACAGAGTCATCGACATCTACCTCAGGGTAACCGATCTTTGCGCAACATCGCGATTCATCATCTCTGTTTTCATGATCCTAAACCTGGGTTTGGTCGTCTTCAGGTACACCCAGAGCTCGACAAGAACGCGAGGAAGCAACTGTGTCGAATCCTGGATTGCAAGAAACTCTCCGTGGAAGCCTGCATGCACGCCGCGCAGAACGAGCTACTTCCTCTGAGGGTGGTCGTGCAGGTCCTCTTCTTCGAGCATTCCCGAGCCGCCATGTCCGGCGGCCAGGTGACTGAGCTGCCCAGCAACATCAAGGCACTGCTGGCTAAAACCACAGCAAGAGGGGAAGACAGGGACGCACTCAAGCTTCACCACATCGGCACTGCTACCCCATTAGAAGACGGCTGGAGCATCTCCAGATTGAAGTGCCCCGCCACGAAGCTCGCAACGCTCAAGACGAAGCTCGCGGAGGAGGAGGACAACGACATGGACGATGACTTGATTCCGCGCGATGCGCTCATGAGGAGCGCTTCTTCGAGGTTCAAAGCCTTGTGCTCCCTTCCTAAGAAACCAAAGAGGATCATCAGCAAACTGCTGGCCATGAACAGAAGTGCAAGCGAGAGGAATTAATCGAAATAACTTGCGCTATCGATTTCATGCAGAGAAATCGTAATTGAAACGTCCTATATTTATCTCTGAGTTCTCTTTCTTGAGGCCACTCCACAGGAGCTGGCTTTTGCTGCCCACTCTGTGCACCGTGAGCCAAGGAAGAACATGTAGATTAAGGCCAAAAGATGGAGGCTCTCCTTATGGCATAGTCAAATAAAAGCTTAATTAGATGTGATTCGCTTATACAGAGATCGTTCTTATCGTAATTGTTTTTTCTCTCCACTACTTGTTGTGTTTGCCATCTTAAGGTGATGCAGTTCTTTGAAGAGAACTGTGGATGAACTCTTGTCAAACCTCTCCCCTGCGGATGTCGGTAGAAAAGATTGCTTGGTGATATCTGCTACAACCATACTTCAACTAGTTTTTCCTCGAATTATGGAACCAGTTTTTCTGGCATATGCCATCGAGGTCTTCAGAAGGATCTTGTTCACCCCAGCCGCTCAAGTCAAATGTCGGATTGGCACGGTGACTTTGGTGCATTTGTGGGCATCCATCATATACACCAAGTTTAGTAAACAGATGTGTTTGTATGACTTGCTGCTGAAGCCTCTCTCTCTCTCTCTCTCTCTCGCAATCACTCCCTCGTCCTACTCACTAATACACCTGCCTAGTTGAATTAAGAAGACTTTTCCTTCATTGTGAAAGGAAACGATCTCATGATTGATCAAGTAGATATATTTCATTAACTTAATTTGCATTGTTATGGGCCTACCTCCTCCTTTGCTTGAGAAATGCAAATGACTTATGAGATTATCTTTGTAATCCTACTCATCTTCATCTTATGCATCAAACATGGGAGCTACTTGATGGTTTTTGACATATTGAAATAAAACAAAGCACCAAGCTATTCATATTCACTTAAAAGAACATATGATCAGATGTATTGATACAATCTGATCGATCATCTTTCCATCCTATTGACAACATTACCTACCGGCTGCAGATCAACTTCCATTCCTTGGAAGGCAACTCCATCGTCCTATCTTAGACAACAGCTTACCTTCTCAAGCTGATGGACACCTGTGATTGGCAAACGGAGTAAGGTGGTCCAGACCCATCATAGGACATGCTAAGAAAAGTATTGCTGCTCAACTTGCAATGTATCATATGCATCAGTCCAAGCAACAGAGAACATGTAGTTGTTCCGGATGAGACATGTCAACCTCATTCCTATGTGCAAGCTCACTAAGCAAACAAAAAAGAAAAAAAAAAAAAAGAGAAAAAGAAATCAGAGTTGCAATCATGAAGCTGTGGTGAAACTTCATGTGTTCTTGCTGTGTCATGCTGATATCTGACATGAATTCAGCCAATAAATCCAGTGGTGCTGTGGGGACTGATGCAGCTACATTTGTATTTGATGGATTGCTGGGTGTTGCTATCAGTGTTAGCCACCCAAGCGACCAGCCAACACACTGTTCCCCACACCTCCAAAAAGGTCATCCTCTTCCCCCTCCTCCAGTGACCACCTCAAGCATCACCATCCTCGAGTGGCTTCTCCAGGCCTGCCACCTTCCACAAATCAAACCCTATAGATCACTGCACACTAATCAAAACCCAACACCTCACTCCTCATTATCTTTTTCTTACCAAAAAGCTGGTACCAGGTGCTTTGCATGCGACTCCAAACCTTATCTTGTTGATCACAAAGAGTGAGGACAAACAAGAAGAAGAAGAAGAAAAAAACCTGTATTCAACAACCTCACCAAACCTTCTTTCTACTACTCATGCCACCTTTATTAGGCCTTTGTCACTCATCATTTTACTGTCTCACTGCAAAAGCCACCTCTTTTCCAAGTGTATCAGGGGTTTAGCCATGACAGTGGACCAACCTCAGCGTGTAGACTAATTGGAAATCCCACCCTATGGTGATGGACAGTGATCAGCATGAAGAGCGACAGAGAGACTACATGCATGCATGGAGGGAGTGCCATGACTTGATCTTGAATGCCACCCAGAGATTTAACTGTGTGCAATCATCCGATCAAATAATTAACACTTCTCAGAAGATCCAAAACAAGGATGCAGCTCGGCAAACACTTCCAACATCCAAATCCACGAGTTGCTTGCCACTGTCATAATCCTCGTCACACATCCACTTCACACCCCTCGTGGCCGGCCCCATTTCCCAGATCCGGTCGCCGGCCGCCTCCACCACACGGAGCTGGCACACTCACCTCCCACAGTACAGCATGCGTTGGGAGAGATGCATGGCAAGTGACCACTCGATCCCGTGGCTTTCGGTGTTCTATTAGGTATGACAGTCCAACGTCAAAGCCAACTGCGGTTGTCGTTTGCGTCCTTCCCTTCCCCCTTCCCCCTTCCCCCCTCACCCTAATATCATGTGGTATCACGTACTGCAGCGCGCATAAATGCGAGGGGGGGTTGATGGCGTTGTCTTTAGCAGACACCGCCATGACTGCATTACATGACGGGACCTAACTGCGAGGGGGCAGCTCGTGGGTCCTCAGACAACACACACGCACGCACAGCGGAAACCCTACGGCAGAGCACAGGGAAAGCCGAGAGGAGATTGGAGAGAGAGACGGGATGAGGTGGGCGAAGGCGATGGACAGCTTCTGATGGAATGGCTGGGTCAAGAAAAGCATCGAAATTATTCGAGAAGTTGCTCCATCCTTCCTTCCTTCCATGGATGGCAGGGAATCACAGCATGTGAAGGTGAGCTGCTTTCCTTAAAGCTTCTCCACTTTGGGTGAAGGAAAACAATGTTTGGCCTTCTTTTGCCAAGCAATAATTATGTTTATATTGAAGGCTGGTGTGGCTTCTGCTGACCGGTGATGTGCATTCAATCTTTTCATTAAGCTTCCTTCAGAAAACAACAAATATATATGCATTATATATATATATATATATATATATATATATATATATATATATATATATAATAATAATAATAATTTTTTGAAAAAAGGCTTTAGTTTAGAAAAATTCTTGTAAATCACCCATATTTTAAAAAAAAATCATGTAATATATATTTTTTTTCATAAAAGATGATTTTACTTACACATCTTTGTTCATTGTCTTCATGCATAAGGCTTTGGGCAATGGGGGAGATGATGGAGGAGGAGATCCAACGATGTATAACAATAGATTTAGGTGGGTCCAAAGCCTTTGTCTTCTTCGGACGCTTCCCTCCTTCGATAACACAATAAAGATGATCCCATTATTCAAGGGCTCATAGGCGATGAACGATGGATCCGAGATCTTCATTTTCTTTTGACGAAGACCCTCATCGCCTAAGAGTCCACAGGATGAAGGATACAAGGGTAAAATCATCTTTTACGAAAAAAATAAATATTTTATGAGAATTTTTTTTCAAAAAATATTATATATATATGTATATAGTTGACCTACATATGATACATTTGACCATCATGATGGCTCATCATCAAGTCCATGCAAGCAGCCATTAACAAGTACCTTCAACTCTTACAGGCCCCACCTCCCTCACCATCGAGGCAATCACGCATTTGTTTCAGTGGCAAGTCGCCCTCAGTGTCAAACCCCATTGACATGGGACGCAGAGGATGAGACAGCACTCCGACAACATCTCGACGGCCGGCACCTCCAACTCCTTCCATCTCACACCACTGCCAAAAGTTCAAACCTGGACCCATGAGATCCCTCTTTCTCTTTGGCCACCGCCATGCGAAGGAAAGCCACGGCTGTGGTTGAGCATGCCACACCATGCTCCTTTCATCGGTCGGCCTCACTCAGCATGCGGGCGTGGGATGGATCATGGCCGCCATCGGAGCGGACAAATGGGACACACTTCACGTGTCTGAAGGCCCAACGGCAGCTACCGCAGTTTTCGGCCTCTACTCCTCCACCATCCACATGGAGGACGATTAATCGCAGACTACGACGCTAATGAGGGAGATCTCATCACAATCTGCATCCTTCGACGCCTCCTGTTTCTGGCGTCTCTAGCTCCAAGACAACAGGTTGTAGAAGGAGACAACAGCCAACCGTATCACGTAGACATCATCTGTTCGATGTTAAATATCTTTAGTATTTTACTACAACGCAATCTTATTGTTCGATGCGTCAGCCAATCGAATCAATCTTAAATGTACGAGTGAGTTCGATCCTACAAAAACTAAATCGAGAACTTCTCGCACTACAAAAACCCCCTTCTGATCTTTATGTTAATGGGTCCAAAATATAATAAATGATTCCAAGGATTCAAAAAATATCCAATTGAGTTAACGTAATTGGAACTATATATATATATATATATATATATATATATATATATATATATATAAAAGAGAACTACAATAACTATTGGGTTAAACGAGAATTTTGCAAGATCGTCGAGCTATCACTTGAATTACGACTAATGTCGTCGTGTTCCTCAGCTTGATGGGTTCAAGATCAAGTGTCAGGCTGTGCTAGTGACATGACATCCCAATGTCTACGCTACCGCGCATTCGCCATATGAGGTTTAAAGAGTGAGAAGACCTTTTTCTTATTCTACCAGAGGGAAAAGAAGATTTGCCAAAAGCTTACTTGCATGATCGGTGTGTTACAACTGAGCTTTCAATGGAGACGTCCTCTGCAACAAGCAGCCAAAAATAAGTGGGATCACAGTTTGCAAAGACATACAGATTTGAATTGGTGATGGTTGCACTTGTCGAACTGTTCATCTTGGTAACAAGTAAATGCACATCTTGGTGACGGGTAGCAGTCAAGATTTGCTGGAGCAGATTTGTGTCACGCAGATGTGCTGCGGATGCATGTGAACAGTATATAAGATCGAATAGGAGGCAGTGGGCTTCCTTTGTCTCTGCAGATCCACTTAACAAGAAGAACTCTAGTTGGGTTGAAGTTTAGGTGAGGTCTTAATGCTGGAGAAAACCAGAGGAAAACAAGAACAACGAGGTGGGGAGGGTAGCCAATTCAAAAATACAAATGGCAATGGCGAAGAAAAAGGCAAAGGCAATGACAGAACAAAGCAAAAGCAGAGGGGGCCAGAGGACGAGAGAGAGTGGAAGATCCCTATGAAATGATTGTTTCATGTCCTTCATTCATTCATGCGAGAAACTTTGAGGGCGCATTTTGCATCAAAGTCGTCATTACCAATCAGCTAAGTTTATCACGAAACTGGTGGAGACCTAATGACCTTCGAAAGCCCAACCCGAAATCGTCTTTGTATCGCAAAACTATCATATTAGAATAAACAAGCAATTGCGTCTGATTTAGTCCTACATCGGAAGTGGGCTTAAGCCATCGTTAAACAAACGATGGCTAAAAGGCCTAGACATCGCGGCGGCTGCAGGCCATTGATCAGGCCTTAAGCCCCACCGAGTTGTACTAAGAAGAGCAGGCATTCAAACACAGACGCTGCCATTGCATGGTCGATGCAAGGCAGCCAAAGCCTAGTAAAGTAGACAGGACTGGTAGTGCAGCAGATGCAGAGGGAGAACATGTCCGTGAAGCACAAACCCAAAATGAAGAACACAAGAACACAGGAAAAGTTTACCTTTCAAGAAGGAATCAGTTTCCAGCAACCGTGTGATCCACGCCTTTCTCCTTCTTCTTCGGTCCCATGTAGTGCTACCTCCATCGACAGTGCATGTGGGAATCTAACCAAAGTCCTCTGTTTCTGCAACAATATGCCAAAGCAAACACTCTGGATGGGTTTCATGCAAGCCTAACCCATTTCCCTAAGATTCGTAGTTATCAGGAAGATTTATTCCTGGGTTTCACCGGTCCATACTCAACTCGTATTGAAGAAAGTTAGATAGCTAACCAATTCGGCATGTTTGTTCTTTGGATTTCTTGTTGATGCCAAGGGACATTTGCTGGAACATTTCTAGACATTTAGGCATCAACAAGAGAGAAAGCACAAGCTTCACAGGATGAGCATCCCACCCGATTACGTGTTGATACTGAACTTGCTTGACCTGCTTGACTTGGAAAGATGATACCTGCACAGAGAATTAGTGTCCACAACTTTCCAAGTGCAGATCTTTTGGAAACACAAAGGTCAAGTCTTCTAAATATCTTATAATACACCAAATGGCCCAACTCTGATCATTTTAAAATCCTGCAAATACTCGAGAAAACAAGTTAGCCAATCGGATGTTTTCGAAGAGAAGAAGTAGCTTTGCGACTACGACATCAAAAATAAGGACAGACTGCTAGACAAACAACAACATGCACATCACAAAGACTGAAATAAACCATACAAATTAGAGTTTCATGCAATTCCTTTTATATTAACCATAGAAGGTGATATGATTCCAATTCCATCATTGAGAAAAGATAAGAAAATGTAAATGATCAGCAATAAATATGAGAAAGGCACAGGAAAGAAAACAGCAAGTATGGATTTTTTGGTTATCTACTTCTAAGACAACCTTTCACAACCATAAGATGTTTTCAGTAAGCTATGGCAAATAACACTTTTTTAAGTGTATATTAGCTGCAAAGCCCACCCATTGCTCGGACAAGAGGAGTTGCAAAGTTTGAATCATATTTGTCGCTAGTTGTATAAAAGGAATCAGTCACCATAACCATAGTATGTAAATAATGATGTATTATTAGATAAAGAAAGTAATCAAGGCTCAAAGACAGCCCTAATCTGTAACTCACGCATTTTGTTAGATTCTATATTTCACCCAAGACTTTTACAGCTGGAATTTACACATTTATGCATCTAGTTAAAAGTAGTTTCAACTAGAAAACCAATCTGGAAGCATATTTAAGCAGACTACTCAAATTGAACTCTAGATCTCTAAATTGGAAATGTCAATTATTACCTCAGATTGCCTGCAGCTGACATAAAGGATCACTTGTATGTTTAATCGCTGCATCTAATCTCCATATATTCATCTGCTAAACTACAACAGCAGAGGTGAAAGAAGTGAGAAATGAAGAATCTCAGAGGCCTTTTATGAGCTATGACATGAACAAATAGTTTGAAAACAAGACGAGTACAAATAGAATGGCCTTGTTTGCTGCAGTCACGCCAGCATCAATCGCTTTACACAGGAACAAAAAAATAGAAGCCTCAGCAGGAAAGAATTTCCTTCCTCAATGCAGCAAAAGAACAATCTACACATAGGAAAATATGCAAATTATAATACCTCAAGATGAGAAATTTAGATGGAAATTGGACGAAATTGCGAGCAACTGAGCAAGAATGTAAAAAATTAAAATGCTTGGATGCCAACAAGCAGTTCACATCAAAGAATTGAGCATACAACAGAATGCACTTCTATTGTCCAAAGAAGTGGACTTGCATAAGAATGAGTCAATTCTAATGGCAAAAGTCACAAAACACAGGACTTCACTAAAAGCAATGCTAAAGACATCATAAATATGTGGCTGATAGAGAGTGCGACGCCTGAAGATGCTAAATGATATGCGAGGATCCATGTGGTGGACCACAGCAGCAATAGCTTCTGGTGTTCTTGTTGTGGAATATCATGTGTGCATGACACATGGCCCATCAGGAAAAAAAGTGCCTAGAGATACAGTTTCATGAAATAAACTGGAAAGAAAACAATTTATAAAATATCCATTGCCATGTATTTTCAGATCTCTGGATGCAGTTTAACATAAATAATAACCTGCAAAAGTATTAAGAAATTTTCGTGGACTGGTTATCTAGTCACTGTGGTCAAAAGGTCATGGAATATATCCCAGAGACTATTGATTTGCTTAAGAACTTGCCCTGCAGGTTCCTGCACCTGCATTTCTAATTGTGCATGGAGCCACGATATTGGTTGTGACACAAGTCCAAATCATGAGCATAAACCATATGGAATTCCAAAGGACATCTTCCACAATTCCACAGGCATCACCAAGTGAAGTGAGCGAAACAAACCACATGGTACAATGATGAAGTCTAGATTTTCCAGGGAAGTTGAAGAAGAATACATCGATAAATCAGTTTTTGAAGGAAAACAAGATCCCATAAATAAAATTTAGGATACATCACTCAGTTTCCATTCTACAACAACCGGTGTCATGTCACATACCAATAAGGTAAGAAGGGGTGAACAACCTCCCATGGTAGTTAAATTCACTGATCTCCCTCAAAAATAAATGGTGGCATCAGGAAAACTTGTACAGATATGATCAGCTCCAAATGATATTGCAGAGATAAGTGCAAGAAAATGTTGATGCTTGTCCTTTTGTCCCAGAAGAATCATCCAACCATGTCAGATACTCATCTTCATCATAGTTGTACGGTCATCAAATTCTCAGCAACACTCTCGTAGAATTTGCAAGCAACCTACGATGCCACCAATAGAACTCACCCACTTTCTCGCTTGCAGTTCCCAGGCAAGAGGTATCGATGCCGGTCAACATTCTGAAGTATATAACTAGGAAGGTGAACAGCAGAATACGAACTAGGTATCGGCCCCAACTTGGCAATGATCTCTTGGAATGTATACTCTTCCGGAAGCATGTCAAACAGGTCTGCTCCTCGGCAGATCACATCTTGAATCCTCGAAGGATTCAAGTAGTAGGCAAATCTCACCCGATCGACATGGCTATATGCCTTCATCTTGAATATGAATTGGCTTATATGACGGAAGCAGAAGCTGCAGTGCCACCCTGAATCAGCAAATAGATCATTGGTCTGCCGGAAATGAGCATATCTGGTCTTCCCTGCTTGGTACCTGTGAACCGAAGCCCTCCAGCTTTTGTCATCAAGGTAAAACTCAAAGGAGTAGAGATAGTTCCGGAGCTGGAGATGAAGCTTATCGGGAATCTCATCGCACCATCTCAGGAGGTCGATCGTATGGCCACTTGGGATCTCGTCGACATCGGACATGATCAACAAGTCATCATCTTCAACGCCTGCAAACCTAATAAGCTGATCCAATGCCACTCGCTGGTATGATTCCTCAACGAACGGATTCTCCCCCGTGACAAACCTCCCCCCGATGGTGCCGTAGGTCAGCCGCGATTCCACGAACTTGAAGCGGCTCCGGTTGCCAGCAAAGACGAGGGGTTTCCACAGCCCAGTGAAGGTGGAATTGGACTCGAGGAGGACGAACTCTGAGACGTAAGGGCTGAGTTCGTGCCACCGGATCTCGAGCATGTCGAGCTCGTTGCTGAACAGAACGGCATCGAAGACCCGACGGGGGGTATCACGCATGCCCCAGCCGTGGAGCCGGCAGAGGCGCTCCATGGAGATGTTAGGGTGGTAGTAGTGGGGGATGGTGCGGAAGGGCTTGGGAGGGGACTCCCAGATGGGGCGGAGGAAGTAGGTAATCTTCTGGCCATGGAGGTAGATGATGAAGATGAGGACGGGGACGCCCATGAAGAGCAGCAGGAATGCCTTGAGATCGAACCCCCGGAGAGCGCACCGCAGCCGCGACATGCTCAGCGCTGCCCTCGACGTCTGCTGCAACAGAAATCAAACGATCAGAAGGGTGAAATCGAACCCAACAGATTGGGGAAATGGGAGTTCTTGCAGTTCAAATCTCCAAAGCCGAGACTTATTCTCATTCCAAGAACAAATGAGAGAATCCACCATCATTTAGGGTTTGAAAGCGGAAATCATAGAAGAAATAACCAAGGTTCCAGTCTTGAAACCCGAACAGAAGACAAAGAAGCAACACAATTAGATCTGAAACGAGGGATAGAAAAAGGTGAATCACCTCGCCGCAGACGTCCTCGCAGATGTCGTCCGTCTTCTTAGAACAATAGTAACCCGCTTCCGGCATAACGAAAAAGATCGCTTCTTTTTTCCTCGAAAGGGCTCGGAATTCCAGGCGCGGCGCGGATCAGATCACAGCCGATCGCTGGAGCGCAGCGACGTCCGGCCGTCCTCTCCTCCGCCCCTCCCCTGCCCTACTATCGCTGCTGCTGCTTCTTCTTTTTCTTCTTCAAGTAAAACTTATGGTCTTAATCCCAAAGAAACCGCCTTATAATAGCCGTTCTCTTTCTCTTTCTCTTTCTCTTTCTCTTCTATCTCCGCCCGCTCTCTATCCTCGCCTCGCCCTTCTCTCTCTTCTCCCTCGTTGGTTTGTTGTTTTGTCTCGCTGTAATGTTGTTGTGTCTTTGATGTTGCATTTGATGACAGATATAGCGCCCATTTCTCCCCCCCCCCACCCTAATATTTACAGATAATGCCCAGCGCACCTCCGCTTCCCATTCAAAATTCGCTCATCCATCCCCATAGGAAACGCAGGAAAAAAACCCTTCTTTAATGGAGAAAGGAGTACGACCGAAAAGATTAAGCATAAAGGAAGCAGTTTGCGAGTGCTATTCCCAACTGTTGCTTCCTCGAGCAGGGGAGAGAGACCGGAATGTGGGATGGGTCGAAGGACGAAGTATATACCCGTGAGGTGAGCATGCGGCGCGGATATGGCCCGGGGAGAGAGAGGGTGTGTCGGTAAAGGCGGTGTTTTGTTCGTGTTGGCGAGCGAGGGTTCCATGGGCGGCGCGGCGGGGAGACACACTCTGGCTCACGTTCCAAGACCGGCCTTCGTCTTCTCTCTCTCTCTCTCTCTCTCTCTATCTCTGCTACGTGTCTCCTCCTCGAAATAATTGCTTGGATCTGCCCGAGACGAATCCACCAATGTGGCTCGTCGCATGTATTGCGACGCTGTTTGATTATTATTATTATTATTATTTAATATTTATTTACTTATACGATCCTAATATTTATAATTATTTTTTTATTTTTATTTAATCATAAGAATTTATATATTTTATTAAAACATCTAAATTGATTAATATATTCTTGTCTCATATTTAGGTATCGGTTTGAGTATCATATATACCAATTTGATATTAAAATTTAATCATTTACAATCAATTAAATATTTTGCACATATCAATTTGAATTGTTATGACGTAATAGTGTGGTGAAACTAACATTATTATTCTAGATGAGTATATTTATATGATATTCCAAAAAAAATGAGAATTCATGAAAAAATAAATAGACTCGCTTAAGATGATATGAGATTTACATACAAAAAAAGAAGAAGATATAATCAGAAATATAATGCACTTATATTGATATAAAAGTCACAAATGACATACGATAAACTCGAGACACGTTTCGATGTCATTCAACATAAATCTTAAAAAATATTATAATGAAGGCTAGAGAAAGAAATCTACGATGGAAGATAGATTGACTAGAACTTCTTCGAGTTGAAAGATTCATAGATGAGTGCTACGTGATTTAGACCAAAAATAAAATAAAATAAAATGAAATGAAAGACTATTCGACACCAACAGTTGCACCAATTACAAACTCTTGCAAATTAATGAACCAGACATTTCTATGCTCGATTGACTTGGATTCCATCAGTAGACTTCTCCACCACTTGCATCTTTCTTTCTCCTCTTCTTCCTCTTCTCTTGCGCGTCGATAAACGTAGAGGTGGTTCCAAGAGCACCGTCAGTGGCTCGTATTGCACTTGGATGGCTTCGTTGCTGGTGGTGGTGACGCGGAAGAATATTTTGACCCAGCACAGCCTTAGATAGTCTTCGGAGTAAAAGAAGGTGAGTGGAAGAGTAAGAGCTCCATGTCTCTCTCTCTCTCATCCACGAGACTTCAACTCGCTCGCTGTCTCACCTTGTCTTCTTCCTTCGGCCACTCAGTGTTGCTGTTGTATCAAGCGACTGCATGCACACATATGATAGAAAAAGTCTTCGTGGATAAGCTCACGTCATGTCTTTAATGTTTCCTTCCAACTCCGTCACCCAATGGAGAAAGAGGAAGATGATGACACCGAGTTGTGTCATTGTTATTGTCATGGCCACTTCAATCTATTTAACATTCATCGTCCTATCTCGACACTTTACACATTAAATATCAATCTCTCGTCTCTCTATTCTATACACTTCATCTTATTCCTAAGTAAATACTACTAATATGAGGATAACAAAATCGAGATTATTTCAACCATTTATTCTCATTCATGAAATAATCGATTGATCGGGTTCGATGTACGATAAATTTTCAATCAACAATTTATTTTTATTTTCGATCTAATCAATCAATCTCATCCGAATTTGATGACTATATCCTTTGTTCATGTCCGAATACGATAACTATGCGTTTTAAAGACACTAAACGCATTCACAACTTTTGTGGTCGAAGAGCATGGAAATTAAATGAATCATACACTTGCCTGTGGTGTGCCATTTCCCTCTGCACTATATCTCATCGGATAATTATTGGTTGGTGGATGTTGTTTTTGCAGTGCAGTACTTCTCTTCTCTTTCAAGGTGTATGGGTGAGGCTACATCGATCATGGACGGCTCACGGGTGCCGAATTGGTGGCCTCGATTGCCACCCCAAAGTGGCTGTCTTCTCCACACCATTGGTGGTGATGGATGGCAGAGCATTCACTTTAATGCAACACCCCTACCACATCTTCTTCCTAGCATTTTTTGCTTTCACAAGCATCTCATGACCCTAGAAAACAAAAGGGATGAGATCAAATCAAACAAATTGCACGAACTTTAAAGAGCCATTGATTAATTATAGAGTGAGTCTTTCACACGAGTGTCCCACCCACCAATGACTTTAAAATGCATCAGATCATAAAGAAATAAATAGCCTTGTTTGCCCTAGAAATTGTGAGGAAGGTGGTTGTCATGCTCATAGGCTTTGGTTCCTGTGATTCTCATCATGGACTTTTGTTTTCTAGCTGCAGAATGTTCTCTTCTTGGTGCATGTCTTGGATTATACCTACTCTTTTCTTCTTCCCCCGACTAGTGTTTCCCTTTTCTTTTTTGTCATTTAAGAAAGGAAAAACTGGTCTATGTCAGATGAACAATATGGAAGCCATGGTGGTGGTCCTTCGGCTGCTCTCACCCAAAACCCATCTGCTCCTGGCCATGCTTGACAGTGATGGAAATACTCGAAAAGCACATGAGGGAGGGTTCATGACAACTGGCCCAAGCTGGTGTTCCTCACCAGCCACACTGTTCATGGCAGATTAGGTTCATCACCTCACTCTCCTCACTCCAATTACCAGCAGAAACAAAACCCTGCACAGGGAGGGATCAGAAGACTCATGACAGCAAGTGGTGGCACTTTCCTCGGACTAGTTTAATGATTTGTTGGGTATTCAAACCTAACTCAGCTTTGCCTCCAGCCAATTCTGCTCACTTTACTGATGCAGTCTCAGGGAGAGTATGTGCTGCATGCATTGTTTGCTTGCTAGCAGTGGAAAACTTCACCTGCTCTTTGCAGCTAAGCATGAGAGATCAAAGCTCGGTAATGTTCAAGATATCAGAGTTGTCCAACCACCAATGCCAAGTCTCAGTCCCAGAAGACACTGATGCAGACAATGTTTGGCTGCATGAAGGTCATTTAGACAGTACACAAGCTGAGCTTGAGATTTCCCAAGCTCATTGAGGTTTTGGCTTTCTATAGAATAGGAAGGAGGTATACAAATCAATATATAATCTAAAGAAGCAGAATGAATTCAGTCAATGATACTATTAGCTCATTCCATGGAAGCATTCCAGTTTCAGTAATGATGTCATTGTAGTTGCCAAGAAACATAAATTCGGATGACCTCAATATGCAAGTTATTTTATGGTAATTAAAATATGCTGAAGTGCTACTACATGTTTTGTCTGTTGGACCACAAAACCTAACCTTTGGGCCACTTGAAAGGATGGTAGTTGACTGTCTTGATTTCAGGTAATCAACCTAACTAGCTCCAGCAAATCTAATATGAGTTGTCTGAAGAAAGGCATAGGCCAACTGGCTTTTTAAGTATTCACTCAAGCTTAGGGAACAGATAGGATTAAATAATGCTTTGTCAACCTTTAAGGTTTCACAGCAAACTGCCAAAGTCTATGAGCTCAAGAGTTCCAAGTTCTGCTTTTGTAGCTGTGATGATGTCAAGCACAGAACACAACTGGAACATGGAAGTTGTAGTATCTGGTTAAGGTGTGATCTGAAAGCTTCTTAAGATACAAGAGGAGATCATGTTTGCTGACATTGCTTTTTATATCTTATCGATAAAAAATTTCAATTATCTATGAATGATTTTGAGAGTCCAAAATGATCTGCTTCTTAAAAATCTCAATAGAAAACAAGAAATGATGACAGACTCTTGAGTTTGAGATTTTACCTGCTCCTCAAGGGAAAACCTAATTTCTTGTTTGACATCAAGTCATTACCATCATGCTTGTTTCAAAGACACAGACATAAAAAAAGAAAAAAAAGAGATTATTAATTGAACTTGTTCTTTTTTGTTTCTTGTTGTAGGAAACATGAAGAACAAGAACAACACTAAAGAAGGGCCACATTCTCTTTGCACAAGACATCATACTGATCCTGTAGCCAGGCATTTAGGAACCAATGGCTTTCTCTCATAAGTAAATATGATAGACTTTTGGCCACTCTTAGTTGCTTGCATCAACAAAAGTTGTCATTAGGAGTTGACTTTATTGTCTACATGACATGGAATGTTGTATTTTTTTTGGTGGTTTGTCTTTGCCCAAAGAGATTTCCATTTAGAATTCAATTTTCTGCAAACATATCATCAATCCTTACCTTGGCAAGAACAAGTTTAAGATCACAACTTCCCTTTTGGCACTGCAGAAGAGATAAGATTCATCAGACAATAAAAACCCTGCAGTACATAAAGATCTCAAAATATACCTGATTACTGCTACTGAAATTATGGAAAACAGGGAGTTTTTATTTCAGATTTCTCACAAATTTTTTTAAAAAAAGTTCAAACAATGAAATATATTTTAGTAATATATAATCTATGAAATATTGTAGCTACAAGCTTGATGTTTGTGAGATTTAAAAAAAATGAAAAAAGAAAAATTCTCTGCCACATTTCTCCAAGCAACATGTGGGCAACTCTTTTATTATTAATTTTCTTTTGGAGAAAACACATTATTTTTCTTCAGCATAAATATTGATCCAGCAAGCAAACCTAAACCAACAATAATGGATTATAGGCATAGTACTGATGGATCTAAAGAAAACAATTTACCTTTTTTTTCATTCGTATTCCTCCACAAATAAGCCAACTGAACCCACAGACACCATTAAGAGATACCTGTGACACCTGTGTTGAACCTTCTCAGTGAAGATGCCAACTCCATGTTATTTGATGAGCCACCAACTAGAAATGTATCAAGTAATGGCACATCTGCAGAAGATTAATTGGCCTGCTGAAATCAACAATTAATGGGCTACATGGATTCTAGGCATATATTATTAAGGGATGAATCATTTTAATTCTCTACGTAAACAACAATTTACCTCATCTACATTCCTATTTCTGCACAAACATGCAAACTGAGCCCACAGACTTCTCAGTGAGGATGCCAACTCCAATGTATTTTGATGGGCCGCAAGTAGAAATGCACCATTGTGAACACATTTGCAGAAGATTAATTGGCCTTCAATCCCCTGAAACAACCATATAGCCAACCAGATCAGATTGCAGTGGACAAATCAGATTGAGACATTTTAATTTTATTTATTTTTGCAAGCATTATTTGTGCATATTATATCACACCCCTTCCGATATCCATTTGAAAAGAGCCAATCTCCTTGTAATCTCATGTAATCCCATAGGACTCAAAAAGAAAAGAAATGAGTTAATCAATAAGTAATAGTAAATGAACGAGCAAATGTATGAACAAAATGTTGCCATTGCTTCGTTAAAACATAATCGGAATCTCACAAACAAACAATGTGTGAGTGTTACAAAATTAAAAAAAGAAAAGACTTGATAAGTTCTAAATAGTTATCCAATAAAGAGTTCAGGACAGCCCATCATATATACAAAATCATCGTGCATAAGTGCCCATGTAATACTATTTTGACCCTTTGTCATTTGAAAGTTCTATGATGCTTAGATGGTTGGATCGTATCTTAGTTCTAGAAAATCACACCCGGGTTGGAGGCTCCGCAATTGTGTAATTTGATTTCTGCACGGTATTTGTATAACAAGATGATTATAAGTCAAAAACAATAATAAAACTTAAACAAAATAGGACTAACAAACTTATTGCAATGTTTAAGACATGAACAAATAAACAACATAGACATTTTATCGAACACCTTTGTTACGAATGGTGCAATGACCAACACAATGAAAATAACTCATCAATGACGATGTTAGTACGATGGAGGAATAAGATATAAGGAATTGAAGCATGAAAAAGAGTGGCTTCGATAGCAACCACATAGAGAGCAACCCACGAGAAATTTCATGGCAAATTCCCCACCTCCAGCAGAAAATTAGTGAACTAAAGTTGGGATAGGTTGACTGCTAATCGTGAACCTAAGAATTCTCAATGTCCAAAGGCACAGACGTACAGGTGGGACATGCATAAGAAGGATCCATACATGTCGTCTTCCTTCTTTAATTGCATTTGGCCGTAGCAGCAGAAAGGACCAAAAGCGCCACTCACCATCGACAGACGAGTACGAAGCTCTACCTTCTCAATGCGAATGGGTCCAAACGATGGCCAGATGGATGCAGCAACTGCACGTCCCACCGCCTCCGGTCCCTCCCCCTCTGACCCTTTTCCTCCGTATGCGTTCCTCCTGTAAAGCCACTGCAACTAATGCTTGCGTCTGCACAACTCAAAACCTTGGAATCCTGCAAGATTTTGGACTCTAAAATAAATCTTGATGTGTGTCTAATGCTTCTGCTAGTTTTTATTCAGATAAAATCTTAATAAGTTCATAATAATTCTTAGGATCAAATCTCAAAAACTTCATTAAGTTAAGGCTAATCGAATAGGATTAATATTACTTGATGTTTTCCTAATTCCATTTCCTCATCGGAAGGAAACTGTGTCGTGATGTGCCTCTGTCGACTTTGAGACTGTTGAGAGACACAGCCAGACAATGACAGCTGGTAGAAGGGAATTTGTTCGAATTATTAGCCTGCAATATATCACAAGAAAAGGTCTCTCTTCGATCAAAGAAGACATCAATCTTCGGTAAAAACAAGGAAATCAAAATTAGATATTGATGACAAGTAGTAGTCGAATCCCCTGTTCTCATGTACAAACTACGTACTAATACTAGTTTATGGTGATTCTAATTGATACATGAACACACTGCAACATGGTTGCATGGATTCTGCAGTATCCATCCATGGCGACATCTCCGAATCACATAATCCAATACAACCGCTGATCCAAATGCAAAAGAGGAAGCAATCGCTGCAGCAACACGATGCCTACACCATGGATCTGCAGAGGGGGCAGGTGGCGTACAGGTGAGACAGCCACCTCTCCAAGCACTCTCTGTGGAAGAAGTGCCTGCATGCCGCCACCTGGCTCACCTCCGCCGCCGCCTCGAAGCCATGGAGGCACACGCAGCACTCTCCGTCGTCGACCCCACCCTCGTGCCTCCACACCACGACGCGTGCTCCGACGTCTGGCATGCGCTCCTCTTCCCCATCACCACCACCGCCTAATCCGATCATTCGAACCACCGCCCATCTGACCCCGTCCACCAGCAGCGCCACCGGGAGCAAAGCGTAAGCCAGCAGCGCGAAGGGAAAGAAGGCCTCGGCGGCGCTCGGCAGGTTGTGTAGCCCCATCTCTCTCCCACCTTCTCCCTCCTCCTCACCCCACTGCTGACATGCAACCTCGGCAATCGTGTGTTTATTATAGCGGGGTGGATGAATTCCGCGTGGTACCACCACCTGATATGGAGGAAGAAGTTGGTGGGAAGCTTACACATGCACGCATCTCTTCTCCTCCCACTGTCAACGGGGGAGGAGCAGTGACTACGACGGGGAAATCCTTCGCTCAAAGCAGACAAGGAAAGCCAGGTGGCGGTGCCGCGGAGATGAAGTGGTGGTGCACCAGCAAGAGGACAGGTGGACAGGCCCAGACGCGGCAAGTTCCGCGTCCGGCGAGACATGTGTCTGGGGACATGTCCCAATCTATACTAACCAACAAGAAAAGCCCAAATCATTGTGAAGGTAAACTTATATTCGACCAATTAATTCTCCATCTCCATCACCTCTATTCGACCTATGAAAAAAAAAAATATTTTTAATTAGATTAAAAGTAGGGCGATTTCCTCAAAAAAAAAAAAAAAATCTCAATTTTCAGACTCTAAATGTTCCTGTCGTGTCATTTTCATGTGGCCGCCTTTACCTCGCCAGTTAGGTCCCACTGTTTTCGTCCTCTTATGACCAAGCATCGAAGGGGAGAGATGAGAAGAGAAGAGAAGAGAAGAGGAGCCAAAATATGAAACGAGAAAAGAGAAGAAGGTGAATGAGACAGCTACACGAAGACGATGGGACAGAAGCAAAGACGGGGGCTTCGTCTACAAGCGCCGCCGCAGGCGGAGCAGGATCGGCCGGCAGCCAGCGGACCCAGAGGCGGAACTGAGGCGCTGCCTCCATGACCTGAGAGATCGGTACCGGCGAGAGCTGGCGCAGTGGGACCGCCTCTCGCCCGACTTGCTCTACCCCATCGCCGCCGCCGCCGCCGGGGGTGGATACCCAGCGGGCAGTCGTCGACGACGTGGAAAGAAACCAGGGTTCGGTAGGGCTTTAACAAAAACAGGGTTTACGTGTTGCAGGTGGAAGCGCAAGAGGCGGTCATCGGAAAGCTAGCGAAGGCGCGCGCGTACGTGGGAGTCGTTGTGCAGGGAGAAAGAAGGGAGCTAGGTCTCTTGCGGCTTCGTTATCAGATGGACTGATACGAGAACAGGATCAAAATTTACATGGCCACAAAGGAGTTGTATCTCCATTTTAAGATTATATAATCCAAAGCAGGTTCTTTTCCTCTTACCATCGAGAGTACATAATTTATATCGATTGGTGATACCTGTTGAATCGATCACGTTCGGAGTCACCGTGTTCTACAGATTGGTGGCTTCATCACCATCTCTTCGATATGTATGCCTTCTCAGCGTCGGCCATCCGATCTTGGAACATTTTCCACTCTTTTCTACACCGATCCTGTACCTGCCGGATGTGACGGTGACACAGGTTTCTTAGCATCAGTATAAGGAGATCAAAAGACATGAAGAAGCAAGCAATATATTCCGTACCCCCTTCCATGGTTGTTTTCCATTCTGTTTCTGTCCCTGTGATGACATGGAAAGAGGAAGTTAGAGCACAGAGAAACATAGTGCTGCTGCTCATCATCGACTCATCTGCCTACCTGGTTACCAAGCGTAGGAATCCCTTGGTGAACGATCCATTGCGAATCCACGACTCCAATTCTCTCGTGAGCCCCCTGGATCGGAGTTGCGAAAGAAATTAAACTGGAGTATCAAAATGCAGCACGAAAAGGTCCGGTTGTCGACGAAGTACCTCCACGCATCTCCGAAGAGCAAAATCAAGACCCCATCCGTGAACCAAGTCGTTCTGCATTGATGATAATGGCGTTCGAAGTTGCATATGAAGGAATGGAGAGAGAGAGAGAGAGAGAAGGAAAAGAGATGAAAATACCTGAATCATATGCCATGCACAACGCCAGGCATCTCGGGAGAACACAGTCGCCATTATCTCGACGAACCTATACAAGGGATGAGAAACAAGTCTTGAGTGACTATAAAGTGGTAGAAATGAGACAAGTATGGCTTCGTACGCAGCACAGGGTGGAAGATGAGGGTCGGAACACCGGCCATGTTTCTCCTTTGTTTCTCTGTCGAAAACCAACCATAATGTTAATATGAATCTTTTGGGAACGCAAGGATTCATATTCTCATGTAACTCTTTATGCCGGTCTAATAAAATGTGGTGGTATTCTAATGAAAGGAAAAGAGAGTGGATAAAATAGATGAATTGAATCGAATGAGAACTCACTTATGGACTTCGCTTCCCTCTCTCCGCATCGTCATTAGCCATGTTAAGTCTTTACTAGGCTGTAGGCCAGGTTGTGAAATCTCCAGCCCATGTTTCTTTACCAGCTTAATGTATCTGCAGCGGCAAACCAATTTCTAATTTACAGGTGCATCAAAAATTTAGCATGCATACTCAAGCAGGGAAAGCCACACTTACTCTTCGGCATCAAAATGCTCGACTCCTAGATCTTCATCCCAAATGAATATGAACTCATATGAATCCACAATGTCGGGGTGCAAAAACCGTTTTGCGAACCACCTTGAATCAAACAGGAGAATCAGAATGTCTAAATAATTCAATTGTCACCCGTGCTGCAACTCTGTGTAAGAAGATTTGAAATTCTTCACTCACCATTTAGTTTGTTTTCTGGCACTAACATGAATAGCCCGCTTTGACCATTCAAATTCATCCCACTCACTTGTCCGTCCATCATAATGGAACAACATGATTGTAAAATTTTCCGAGAACTACAACATCAAATTTCTCACAAGTCAGATGCAAACTTGAAACGTAGTAATAATTTGCATGTCAGTGCCTAAGAGATGCATTATACTATCAAGACTCTGTAAAAAAGAATCACAAGTACTTTTATTATGTAAGACTATAAGCTAGACTTCCTCTGCATGATCTCAGGAACATCCTTTTAATAGGTTTGTTGCATAGTTCAAATGCCAATATCTGAAGGTTCTTAAAAACTTGAGCATATGAAATTCTATATCTCCTTTGGCGAACTATTTAGCATCAGATATGAAGATGCACAAAATCATATTTCAACATATGCTGACCATAAAATACGTTCAAATTATACCTGAAGTGGGTTTAGTTATGGAAAAGAAATGTGGCATAAAAAGATTAATTTAAGCCAAGTCCTCAGAGTGGGTGGTGGAGTGTACTACGTCGCATGGGTGTGACAATCTGAACTGAAGTTTTTGATTGAAAGACCAAGATTCAGAAAGAGGGGAAGAAGCGTCACTCAGAACAAGCTACATCAGCTTGACAGCACTCACTACCTAGAGTCATTAGGCTAGCAGTTAAAAAAGGGATCACTTTAGGTGCTCCTCCACTAACCTTTTTAACTGCTGCATCGATGTTGTGTTTCTGGTCATATCCAACTGTGAAAGTTACTAGGTACTTCTGCTGTATCTGAAAATCCTGAACATCAACCATATGTTTCCTTAGCAGAAACAGAAAAAAAATGAACGCGTTAAGCATAAAAGGAACAGAAGTAGAATGATCCATAGGTTTTTCTCGGTTGGTTGCTTTCATCATGCAAAGTTCTTTGCAAGGTAGTAAGACAGTTATCTAGCATCAATCATTTATGAAAACTAAACCAATGCACTTCTCCAGCTAGTGAGTAAATTACCTACAACTAAGCTGATCAGCAAAAGTGAGTAAATTACTTACATGATCAGCAAAAGTGCAGTGTTATTAGGTTCAGCATTTATACAGACAATCTATGAAGAGATCACAAAATATCAGTGCTTTGTGGATTATGCATAAATGGAAAAAATATTCACAATAAAGTTTAAACATATTACACTGTCAGTGTTTCTCTATTAATCTAAAGAGCCACAGCAACTCCAAACTTGCAACAACAACAAAAAAAAACCTCCAAACTTGCATAGCACATCACAGAAATTACATACGGAATACCCAATTGCAGAATTGTAATTGGCTTTATATGACAACAATGCTAATTAGTCAGTCTCATGCATACATATCCAGAAGTTCATGCACAATGAGATAGCTTGGGCGAAACTAGTGTTATAATGAAATAAAGGGGTTTATGGTATTCTCATTCTCATGTATATGTAAGGTAGCCAATATATACAAATATTAGCCCATCTTACAAATGAAAAAGAAAGAAACTGAAAATTTAGTTCTTACTAAAATGAAATAATGCAAAACAGATTTGAGATTTGAATATGTTTAGTACAACGATTGTGTCCAATTGGAAAGATATATCTATCCTGCCAAGCATACTATCAGCAACTACAGTCAGTAATATAAAGTTTTCATTCAAATAATCTAAGATGCATATAAAATATCACACAATAACAACATAAAGCAATACCAATATTCAAGTGAAAAATAACAATAGCACTTACCTCACTTGGATTCCCCCACAACCTTCGTGGATAAAGATCTGACTTGGATACGATGATATTTGGTGGGAGCCTTTCTGCACCTCGGGGATTTTTAGGAACGTAGATCTAGACCATTTAAAAAATCTGGTAAGGATATGGTCATCAGTACAGGAAAATTGAAGTACCAATCTTCTCAATCTGATACACATCCCATTGGATTGTTTTAAGAAAGACTATGAAACAGATTGCTTAAACCAAAGCATCTTCATTGAAACAGATAAATTTTGACACTTTCGTGGATGCACTATAATTTAAATTATTCATTTGAAGACTGTTAGGGTTAGGATATGACATCTGAAGTTACAGAAGGGTCCTTTCTGATGAAATTGACTGGAACAAAACTTTACTTCCAAGACTTCGTTCTAGGCTCATTTACTTTTATTGATGTTCCTATTTAGGAACCAAGGAACAGTTACTTATGTTAAAAAAGAAGCACAAATTTTAATTATTGCACAAATGCCTTAGGAACCAAAATTTGATGTTACCACAGCTGTAACATAAAAAAACAAAGAAATATAGAAGACCATCATAAAAATTACACAGTTATTGCTGAAACTATCCTAGATCATCCTACCTATTCAGGTTTCAACATAAATCAAGAAACTGCATAAGGCAAAATAATTAAAAATATATATTTTTTAGAATTTAGTAGATCTTTTCATTCTTTTTCTGATTTTCCTGACATGTTTTGATTATTTTGAACAAGTTCAATATTGACAGAGGTCATGCCATCAATTAAATACTGTGTATATTACTGAGAATTTGACAAAAAAAATACTTATCCACAAAAGAAATTTGAAGTATATCTCACAGTTAATATACTATTTAAGATAAATACCTTTGAGGTATCATTATAATGTACTGTTGAGTTGTTTCCGTTGTGACTATGTATAGAAGGCCAAGTGTGATTCAGCAATGCTTGGGTTGCAAAACCTGAATTCTTGTCCTCAATGCATGTGGTGATGCTACCAGCCAAGTGGAGCTGCCAAATTAACCAGGTAAAATCCTTATGTGTAATACTGCAACAGAACATGTATGTTCAGCAAAAGATAGAAGTGTACCTTTGGCATATTAGCTGTTGGAAAGGAAACTCCAATAAAAAAGCCTATAACGACTCCAACAAATATGTTTATAATAATTCTCATACAGTCATTTGGATACCTAAGAAATCCACTGCAAGCCATAACAGAAAGTGACAACAATCATCAAATCGAATAGAAGATTGAACGAAGATCAACAAATTTCAGAACTTTCATCTGCCATAAGAACTTGAAGCCAAAGAACAGTTAAGCTACAAACCTGTGCCCCATATTTCCAGGTTTTGCCATGTGTTTTCAGATCACAAAGACGGACTGATTCTTGCAATTCAAAGCTGCTCCACATTGCTCAGAAAGTTCATAATTACTTTCTTCAAAAGGACAAGTGGGCCTTCATGAAAACCTAAATTTATAAAAGATACTCAAAAAGAGGTAAAAACAGTGTAAGTTGCTCTAAGCCCAACAAATAACTGAACATCTCAAGCATCAAAAAGTTGACCGACATAGAAGTATATATCTAATTAAAGTGAAAGCATCTTATTCAAAGCAAATTGTTACTAACAAAAAAACCACAAGGATTTAAATATCAATGAAATTGAAAGCTAGAGAAATGAGCACCAAAAGACAAAAAAAACACCATTGACTCCTCAGCTCAGATGGCTTCATCAGATAGTATGACACATTGTAAAAGTTGATATAGTGCATCAATGCTGCTGAATTAGCTGAACAACCGAATTCAACAGGAATTCAAGCACAAGTTGCAGGGCAGATCGGCAGAAAAGAAATTACATATCAAATGGATCAGAGAGGGCAGGGTTTCCTTACAAATAATTCACGTTAAAATTGATCATTATTCCTATACAATTCAAACTATCTATGGAGTATTAGCCATAAAAATTTGGATATTTGTGAGTGAGGAATAATAGACATTTATTTATCTTGCAATTCTGTCCGGTGATAAAACAAAAAATAACAACTGCCCTCAGTTTGCAATGAAGTTGATATGTCTATCACATTACTATTAGTTAGAACAACCAGTATTCTATGATCTGACTTTCCACCATTGCTCTAGTACCTACCGGTCACATGCTTTTCTCAACTCATCGAGTCTGAGTCAACTGTCCTTCTTAGTGGAGGGAAAGATCACACGTGCAAAGGTGCATAAAAGGTCAAATTTTGGACTCATAAGCGGTGCAAATTCTAAGACAAATGAGGAGGGCTGAAAGAAAGGACACAAATTTCTTACTTTATCATAAAAGCTTACTTTCAATGCTGAGGATTCTATCAGAGAAACTCCTCATATAGGATAAAAGTTAAAGAACAAAGACACCACATACTAAAGATTGGGTGTGCAGAACATTTCTGTTCATGTCCTTGCTAAATCACCTAAAATGAAATGTGGTTTAATACGTCAACAAGATATAGCCAAGTTGGTTGTCCGGCTGCAAATTCATAATGAACGCGCCGCTATTAACGACACATTACAGAAAAATCTCTTCTTGCACGAGATGGGTGTTCGTCAAACGAACCCCAGATGCTAAAGCTTCTATTTCTAACTGCGTTGACACGGTTCATGTACAATCTACGATGTGGGGAGAAGAGGGAGAGCGGTTAAATTTTATCACATCAATCTAAATCAAATCCACAACAAATAGCAGCACCAAAAACCCATCTTTTGGTAAAAATGGGAACTAATCCGCCGAGTCGTTGACTAGAGCAACAAACGAACGCCCAAATTTCATCCAAGCTCTCAACAACAGATCCCAATTGACTCGACCGGGGAAGGGGGAATAAAGAAATTTCGCACCTGAATTCGATGGCGGACGCGATGCAGGCGAACGACAACACGCTGCTCACCGGTGAGCGGAGGAGTGCCCTGGTGCTGCTTCCGCTTCTTCCTCTTCCGCTTTCCTCTCCTTATGGAGAAGATGGCAGGAAAGGGGAAGGGGAAGGGAGAGATACGGGGAACTACGGAGTCCTCGTGTGATCCGTGACCGGCGTCTCGAAGAGGAGCAGCAGAACACGAGGAAGCACGAAGAGTAACGAGAAAAATACGCAAGTGGAGTTCGACAGCGTGGAATTCAAGTTCGGCTGCGGAGGAAACAACAACGAGCGAAGCGAAGAAAAGAATAGCCCTCTTCACTCCGCCCACCCCCCCCTCTCTCTCTCTCTCTCTCTCTCTCTCTGTCGGTCTCCCTCTGTCTCTCTCTGGGGTCCGGAAACGGCTTTCTTGTCCTGTCCTTCCACTTATCCTTATCCCCGAGCCAGCCAGACTCGTTTGCCTTCTTGGGCTGTTTTGTTTCTAAAAACGGAAAACTTGTTTTGATTTCTGAAAACAGAAGCCTCGTTTTTGTTTCTGAAACATAAGACCTGAACCATTTCACAAATCCGAGAACTGTTTCTGCTTTCTTTTATTTGTTCTGTTACGTATAAAGCAAAAGCAATTCAAAATAAACATGGAACCCGGTTGGGGGTTGGGATCCACCAAGAAAATAAATCTCACAAGAGACTTGAATATTGTAGTAAGACTGCATTAATTTTATGAGTAAATTTACATCCATACACAAATTACCAAAGGTTGATTGATTATGATAATAATCAATAACCATATAAGCCATGACAATAGTTGATTATGATGATAATAATATATATCATCTTTGACTAAAACCATATAAAAGAAAATGATATAATTAAATACAAGGTATGGGGATGGGATACTTACAAAGACAAGGTTTGGAGGTATCTATCCCTCTCATCTGCCCAGAGTATATTTATCTGCAAGCTTATCTGTCCACAATGGAACTCTTAGTAGTATCTCTAGCAAGCATAAAAGCAAGTGGGTGGACTCAATAAGCATAACAACAAATAATCTCTAATCTCTAGCTATTTACAAAAAGAAAAAGCTGCACTCAAACAAGACTAAAACTAAGCTCTCTGTCCATAATTAATTGACATGTAAATATTTAACTACTAAGAACATGTGGGACACTCCACAAAAATAAGAACCAAGCCTGGGGAATATGTTGGAGAGGTGATGATGCACTTGGGTGAAAGCTGCATGGTTAGCTAATCACATGGTAGGATGCTTTAAGAGAAATAATAATAAAAAAAATGTGTCGAGAGCATTAAACCATTAAACGCATGGATGAGGTACTTGTTTGGAACACAAGGTAGAGTGTGATGATTGAGTCCCAGCTGGATCGATACGGCACAGCCTGCATCAGAGAGTAAAAGTTTGTGATCATGAAAGGGATATATACTTGCATCCTAAGTTGGGCTCCGAGGAGGATCCCATGCTCGGGGATCTGAATAAGTCAAAACAAAATATCACAAGAATTTAAACAAATCAACAAATACTACATCGATCGGGAAAGAATAAAAGGAAAGGTCAACAGACAGGCTGACTTGAATATGGATGCATAGCACAAGGGATCATAATGCCAATAAACATGAGTTGACAACAAGTGGAATTCTTACCATCATTCAACGAGCCATGAAGAAATCAGGTATCACAGTGCAATCTCAGAGATTAAAGTAAAAAATTGCATTGTAATTCCTGTACTTGTAATATAGGACTGGACAAAATAATGCAAAAATTGAACATAATTTCCAATACACCAGCTAGAATAACAACCTCAGTTGATATACAAACCAAAACTCCAAAATCATTTACCAAGATTGAAATGTGAAGAACCTTAAGAAACACCTGGAGTTAATGTGATGAAGAAAACAACAAATTTACTCTTGCCAAGCTCATAACTTCATAGCCACATCGTCGGATGAAGAAAATTGAAAACATCAAGATTTATATCTTAATAACACAAAAAGAGGTCCACCCAAAGAGTAAATTGTGTCGACCGTCAGGAATAAATAAAAGCGAAATTCTACTTGCAATAACCACAAGTACCTCTGTACATGTACATCAGTTTATACCAATCAGACACACTAAGAACAGCAACTTCTTTCCACCATAAAAATTGAGAATTAAAGTGAAATTAGAGGTAAAAAGATTTAAGATAGATGAGTGGAAAAGAACAAATCAGACACAGCATCACACCAACTTCAAAAGGTGACAGAGGCAAAAAGAAATAACACTTTTATGTGTAATACAATTACCCATTACAAAAAGAACACGAGTTCACAGCAGAATTAAGTTCAGCCTATCCAACCATATTCCATAGTTGACACACAAATTTAAAGCTTTAACATGCATGGATGAATACATAACCAAGCCAAAGATTTAACCACATACACTGGCATAAAACCAAAAAAAATAAAAAGGATTTAATTGTACATGATACGACTGTCAGTTGCACTCAATGATAAATACAAAGTAATTATTAAAATATGCAAGATGATACCATCAGCACATGTATAGTAGCTGAATGTACACAAGTTATCCCGTTCAACTGTTGGTTATACCAGAAAATGAAGAGGTAGAGAGACCAACTGCAACAGTAGATCACTTTCTCAGGGTACAGGGTTTGCAGCAACGGTCAGTGACAATATCGCAGCACCACAACAAGCAGAGATAATTTAGACATGTGCCATAATATGCCATACATTTTATGACACCTGGCAGGCAGGCACATGTTCCGGAATCTCCAGAGAACCCCATTGCTTTGGCTCTTCATAAGCTCTTCTAAGATTGCGGATGAACCAGAATCAGGTGATTTTAAGGCACATCTAAAATATGAAAAATCCCTAAAAGCAATCAAATCGCATGCTTTCTACTAAACTTTATCATTTTCTGAAGAAAAAAATGAAAAGAAATCAATCGTATGCTAGTGGTCACACGTGGAGTAAGGAAAAGTCAAAGACTGTCTGCACATAAGATGGTCCTAAAGGATCATCTACATGATAGCTTCCTATGACCTGGCTACGCCTCTGACAGTGAGAAGGGACCTGAGGCCAGGGAGCTTGTATAGATTATATCTATTTTTGCATCCTGTTAATATTGACTTTTGAGCAGCATATCCTTAGAACTTCACTATGTTGCTCAGGAGGAAGTTTCTTTAATATTTCTGCTATCGCAACCTTATGCTTCTTTTGAAGATCATCAAGTTCCTTCTGCTGCTCAGTCAACAAACGCTCTAATTTTTTAACAATGAACTGCATATCCTCGGACTTATTTGCAAGAAAAGTTTCATTTAGTTTGGTATCACTGCCCTCAAGCTGTCCAGAGTGGACTCCACGGTTACACAACTGAAATCCAGCACATGAAGGTGATTCATCCAGGTCTCGGTTTAGACTGTTAGTGGAGGATGGGTTTCTCGCATTATAAGATATTAGTAATGACCCAATTCCCAGATTATTGTCACCACCATCACCAGAACCTGGGGGACGTATCTGTTGTTTAGGTGAAGAGCGGTCAATTGACCGGGATGTCCTCTGGCCATCCTTTTTAAAGGAATCACCTTTCTCATCATAAACCTCAAGAGATATGTCTTCACTTCCATGCAATTCCAACTCAGAACATGCATTTGAGTGTGCAAGAGATGATGGAGAGTCTACACTAGTTGCCTTTGGAGAATCAGACCAATACTTCCGACCAGAAGGGAGCCGTTCTAGGGTAAGACTGCCAGCTGGATTGTCTAATTCATTGGGCAAAGCAGAAACTTCATCTTCAGCTTCCGAATCATGGCTATGACAATCAGAAACTGTTACATAATTGCTATGATATTCAAAAGCTTCTCCTGACATCCATTCTGGGACATAGGCATGTATCTCAGCATCTATCATTGCAGCAATCGTTGTGACATCTTGATCCGTAAGGTCTAATTCTGCCACCATTTCTGTGGCAACACTTACTGATGTGTCCGCCTCAATATCAAATGGAAAATGAATGTTGCGAATTTGACCTATGGTAAAACAAATCAGCAACAGAAACATTGAGTTGAGAGTAATTACGAACAGATACATCAGTCACAAGTAAACAAAGAAGCAAACTTGTAAACCTGTTGAATCCGCAATCCGTAGCTTTAAAAATATTGTGTTGAGGTCTTTGCGTTGACCTTCCACAGTGAAATCTCGACCAGCTGTAGCTAGTTCTAGTTGGTCATACCCATAAATTGTACTTGCATTGGAATGACCAACATTATCTGCATTTGCAATCTAAAATTACCAAAAGAAAGAGGATGACAGAATCACAAGAAATACATGTCTCATAAACATCAACAAATATACTATGACCATTATAAGATCCAGTCCAATCTTTCTTTACCTGATTGACTTGATGATGATCTCAGGGAATAACCTATGCTGTCAGTGTCTGCATCTTCTTGGAGAAAAGAGTCTAGTAATAATTCCCTTGCGGGCAATCTCTCAGAAACATTGGCAATGCATTTTTCGATAAACCTCTTGACTCCTGGATCCTTTACCTTAGCCAATGAAGCAGGCTTTATTCCCTACATGCCAATAATGAAACTCATCAGACAGCCCACTGCAGACAATCATTTTGCAAAACACCTGACATAAGTAGGCATTAAGCTTATGGCATTCAACTAAGTTAATATTTCCTTAAGACTAATAAAACAAATGGAACAGGAGTAAAGTTGTGTTAAACTTCCAAATAGCATAGGAACCCAGTCACACAAAGGAACTCCTAGAATATTTTGAATGATAAAGTACAGAGCAAACAAAAACCTTCTATACTCGGATGTGTAAAGACAATTTCTACGAATCTACAATATGATGGCAACACACAGAAATATAACATAATTATTAGATGAGGACATTCAAAACATGTAATCATAAACAGCACAGGAACAATGGGAAGTTAGCATTTTCTCAAGCATCATAATGTACGAAAAAAGATTCATCAAAGAGCAAAAGAAAAAAAAGGATATGTTAAAATCTGTCAAATCATAGCACATGATCCCAACTTACTTAATGATCTGCTACCCTGACCATAAAAGAATGAAATACAGAACTTAATGAACCATGACCCACTTAGTAAGGGTGGCTACATTTGAGTGTGGGGGAGAACAAACTTAGATTATTTTTTCAACTTGATAAGCTGTCACATCAGAACAGGAAACATGATCTGGGACTAGTGTAAAATCCCAATCTGTGATCAGTTTATCCAAATTTGACCCAATTACCCAAGTAACAAGTTTCTCGACCGAGCTTGGTTTATTTCCAGCTGGTTCAAATTGGTTAGTGAGTCCAGGTCGGGGATTAACACATGTTCCATCAGTATCATTTCTTTGGTACACTAAAACCGATTACGAGTTAAACAGGGATCCTTACAGAAGCAGCCAAAATGACTGAACAAGAACAATTCAGTTTCAATAAAAAGAACTTTCAACCAAATGCCTTAAGTACACAGAAGAAGACCTAACTCAACCATCTCAAAAGATGGATTAATCTCAATATTTAGGAACTCGTATTCAAACACAGGGGTTTCTTTTATACAAAAAATAAAAAATAGCATCTAATTCATGATCTTTTAATAGCCTTTAGTTGCAATATGACTCATCTAACAACTTATGGTCACTATCAAATGCATCAAGGCATCATAAGTCATCAAGATGCATAAGGTATCTCACGGCCATTACAGTGTCGAGCTTCATATGAAGGTTGACCCTTGCTTGTTGAGGCTCTTGAAAAGCACAAGTATACATAATGTGATGACATTGACACTATCTACTTTTTGTTCTAGTAATATGATAAAAAAGATTTTCGAACTAGTATCATGCCAAGAGTCGAATGAAGCAACCAAACAAAATAATTGTATTAATGAATCCAGTGCTCAGTAAATTAACAACGAAAAGTTAAATCGTCCATGAATATATAGTAAACTCACTGAGGTCACTTTCTTGTATATTTGTGCTGCATTGGTGCATTCCACATACGGGTACTCAAATGTCACTAACTCTAATAAACACATGCCAAATGCATATATATCAACAAGCTCATTATATTCTTCCTCATAAAGTTCTGGAGCCATAAATTCGGGTGTCCCTGTAACAACATAATAACTGCTAAAAACCACTTATTCCAACTTTTACGAGCATTTGAAATTCAACATTCCAACCAAAAGGAAGACAGTATTCACCAATGCAACTATGAGCGGAGTGAGCATGGCAAAGAATGGCTGCCAATCCTAGATCACCTATTTTCACCTCCCCCTGGTTCCCATTTATGAAAATGTTGTCACATTTCAGGTCTCTGTGGATTACTGGTGGATCATGGCTATGGAGGTAGTGAAGCCCACTCAAGATTTGCCTCGACCACTTCTTCAATGCTCTTACATCCACATGCTTATGTTTTTTCCTGTACCTGATTCAGCAAACAGACAATAAACAATTATCTAGCGATCTTAGCTGAACAAAAGAAATATGAATATTCTTAAAGAGAAACCGAAAGCGGTGGATAAAGGACGCACTGACGCAATGTCCCAGAGTTGAAGACCTCGGTGATGATGTTGATATTATCATTCTTGGTGTCGACCCATGAGTTAAAGAACTTGATGATGTTTTTATGCTTGAGGGTCTTGAGCAAGTGAACTTCCGAGTGGAACCGGTCCAGGTCGTCGGCATTCCGAAGCAAATCGGCCACCTTCACCTGATTCCAAGCCACCTCTATTCCTTCCACCTCATCAAAAGCCTTGTAGCTGGCAAATCGCGCTCTCGTCAAGGATTCCAAACAGCTCGAAAATGCCAACACACAACCAGACAAAAAGGAAACTACAAACAAGCAAACCCTACTTAAGCCAAGAACCACGGATTAAGGATACACGGTCTTGAAAGCCCCCTTTCCTAAAACCTCCTTATACTGCAACATCAAGCGCAACAGAGGATGAACGAATTAGGGCATAATCAATCAATAATTTGCTACAAGCAATCGTGTTCGGCTATCATAGAACTTCGGCACGGGATTGCCGTGATGAAAAGAGGCCACCGGCCGCAAATACGACAATTATCCGGCAAATTGAAAGGATTGGAAGGGCTATAGATTGGGAGAACTGACCCGGCCGTAGCGCCCAGTGGGATCGATCTCCACGAACTCGGCTTCCGGATCCTCCGGCTCCTGCTCCGGCGTGGAACCTCCGTGCATTTTTCTCCGCCAGTCCCCAACCCTCTCGAGCACTAATCCTGGAAAAGCTTTGAAATTGCTCGACGCATTTACCCAAAGAGAACAGAGAGTCGAATTGCTCGCGATCCGGGTGTTAATAAAAGGCAGGGGGCAGAGGCGCTCCTTGGCATGCGTGGGGTCGGAGTTTTTGTTTTTTGTTTTCGTTTTTCTCCTGTTGTGTCCGGCTGCGGGAAAACAAAAACAGACGTCTCAAATACGTCTGCGCCAATGCGTATTTTTGGACGCCATTAAATTGCTTTCTGGGGAAGTTCTGCTGCTCCGCAGGAACAGTATTAGATGTCACCCTTCCCCCCTCTACACACGTGGTAGCCTGCTATTGGAGTGTCGCATGTGCCCCAACAAATCTGAATTTGATTTATATTATTGAATAACTAAAATATTTTTAAAATTATATTAAGTAATCAGTGAATTTCTAGGAAATTTTATTTTTTTATTTTTTTTCTAGGGAGCTACCTCTACATCATATTTTGTGAAGGGTACTCATTATTTATCATATATTTTAAAATATCCTTAAAAAGACAATAGATAAGAATACGTTAAATATTTTTGAATAGGTTTATAATTTTTTAAAAATAATATAAATTTATTTTTTAAAAAAATTAGATTATTCATCGGGTGTAAATAGATATCGTTTCATTATATTATCAGGAAACATTTCAGATATTATGGTAAATTAATCATGACCTTATATATATATATATAGGAGTACCTCTCATTAAGAAAACTTTGTTTTCAAAATTCACCCATAATTCATTATCTCTATATCTAATGAAACACCAATATCCACCATCTATAAGCAGCAATTAATTGTAGATGGTTCCATTTACCTCAAGAAAATAAAAAAAGAAAGGGGGAAAATAAAACAAAAGGACCAGCTTGATCATCTTTGGAATCAATGAACATGGACAAGGTTGGTCGGCTGGGTCCCATCTGGCCACCAATGGCATGCAACTCTGGACTCCCATCATTGGCAATTCTTTTCCTTCTCTTGCAGATACAGTCAACCATCTTTAATTTGATTGCAGCAATCAGAGGGAAATTGTTATTGCAGATTGAATGATGCTTTTATACCCACTTTATGAATCATTCAGTGACTTTGTCACTTTCTGCTCACTTTACCAAAATCCTTCATGAAAAACATCTTCTTCCTACTTCATTTGTATTTCTCATGTAGTTTCCATTATCCATTTGGAGAGTTTATCAAAAAAAAATCTTATTTTAGAATTACTAAAGAATAAGTATATTATATGATTTACAGGGTTTGAATATGAATCCACACAAATTCTATTTAAAGACCTTTTAATCATCTAAAAATAAAAAAAAAGTATATCAGGTATTTTGAAATAGTAAATTGAATTTAATATATTTTATAGTATTACGATAATAAATGAATTGTATTACATTCGATCGCATAATCGATCCGAGACATATTAAATTAGGCTTAAAAAAATCATAAAAATAAATAAAAATATAAAAAAATAATATATTAATTATTTATATCATATATATTTTTTAAGGTAAGAGTTTGAGATTAGTCAGACAAATTTTTATGATATTATAATATGAATTACATTGTACTTAAAATCAATGTAAAATTAAACAGTGACCTTTCTATCACTCTAAAAGATTAGCTGTTACTGATTTCCTTTACCTTCTTTTGGATTTATAAGCCATGGAACTAAAAATATATCTTTCACATGCTTCAGCTTGGGTTCTCCATGAATCGGTGCTGTATGGGAGTTGGATCAGCTTTGTTTGCAGGTGGTGCTTCCATCTTCTTCGTCCGGTCATTGCTGTCATGTACCCTTCGACGGCCCCATCCATCCATAATTCATATAACCAGAAATCACAGGCACACACACCCACAAGAGAGAGAGAGAGAGAGAGAGAGAGAGAGAGAGAGAGAGAAACAACAAAAACATTATTTTCAGCGCCAATATGAGTTCAGCTTAACCAGTTTATGATGAATCATGGAGAGGATGTGAGAGGATTGACTGCATTGGCTGACACGAGCCAAGCTCGAGACAGTACAAACACCCATGTTTGCTCCAAGGGTTGATGTCCTTTGATCTGCAAAAGAAAAGCCAGTCCCCTTTTCTTCTTCCTTGTTTCCTTCAATTTCCTCGTCACATTCAAGACCAGTGGGCTGCACCATTTTCTTCCTCATCTCCATTAACCCAACACCAATCATGAGTCAGCTTTTAATTTCCGCATATTATTTTTATACTTGATGATGGGCGACCGCAGTCTATATCTCCTCCCCCTCTGGTCTCTCTCATCCCCTATTTCGTCTTCATAGCTTTGCTTGGCTCTTTCTCTCTCGTACTGGCAGATGCAGGACCCGCTATTTACGTTTCCTTCCTGCTTCGCTCCCGGCGAGCGGCTCCCCGAGGATCCCACCACCGCAGCTGCGACCAAGTCGGGCCAGAGCATCGTCACGTCCATTTACCGCACCAAGATCGCAGGCCACTGCCGGCTGATCACCGTCACCTGGTGCCGGGACGTGCTGGTCCGCGGCCTCTCGGTGTCGGTCGACGACGAGGGCTCAGGGAGCGGTACCGAAAGCTGCGGCGGCGGCGGCGGCAACCAGCTGGTTTGCTTCAAGGTGGAGATGCGGCCATGGCACTTCTGGCGCAAGCACGGCTCGAGGCGCTTCCAGGTGGAAGGGAAGGCCGTGGACGTCCTGTGGGACCTTCGGAGCGCGAAATTCTCCGGCGAGCCGGAGCCGCAGTCCGGCTTCTACGTCGCGGTGGCCTCCGACCACGAGCTGGTGCTTCTGCTGGGCGACAACAAGAAGGAGGCCTACCGGAAAACCGGGTGCCGCCCGGCCACCATCGACGCCACCCTGGTGTCCAGGAAGGAGCACGTCTTCGGGAGGACGCGGTTCGTGACGCGAGCTCGGTTCCAGGACAAGGACAGGCCGCACGAGATCGCCATCGAGTACAGCAGCAGCAGCGGCGGCTGTAGCATCGGCGGCAACATCGACCCGGAGATGGTGGTCAAGATCGACGGCTCGGTGGCCATCCACGTGAAGCATCTGCAGTGGAAGTTCCGGGGTAACGAGTGCATCACGGTGAGCAGGGCGCGAGTGGAGGTGTACTGGGACGTCCACGACTGGCTCTTCAGTCCGGGGCTGAGGCACGCCATGTTCATCTTCAAGCCCATCACGCTGCTCAGCTCCTCGATGCCGCTGTCGTCTTCTTCCTCGAGCACCGTCGACAAACACATTGCGCTCATGACGGGCTCCTCGGGGTTCTGCTTGTTCCTCTATGCATGGAAGTTAGATTGACCATGTCACGGTCCAATATTACTGCTGCTATCATCGCGGTTTGGATTAATAAGAGTTTTAAGAGCCATTTTTGATCCAAGTTTAGCGCTTTCGGTGATGAGATCTGAGGGAAGCTGGACATGCTTGTGCAGGAGGAGAAGGGAGGGGATGACTGGCGAGCACATGGGAAGTCGGGGGAGGTCGAAAGGTAGCAACAGCTGGTGTGGTTGAATAAAGGGACATGATAAAGGATGACAGAGTGGACTCACCAACATGGCGTCCAATAATGCTATTCTCTCAACAGTCCAAGCCACCACCGTCACCGCTACCGCTACGACCACCTCCAGCTTTCCTCCCCCTGTAAACCACACCCCAAATCTCTCTTCTTTGTTGCTTCTGCTGCTGCTGCATTTGATTCCGGTCATTCATCGAGATCAGATTCGCCCCCCCTTCCCCAAATTAATTAGACGATCCAATAATTGAACTGTATAATCACTTTAATTGATGTGTTCTTGCATATCTATCCTCTGCAAATCCTAAGTTTGAAGTGGACTAAATGAAGTTTTGGGTAAGAAGGGTCAATAATCATGTCTTGGGTCATTTTAGTTAGCGTATAGTTCACTACTAACGACTAGAGGAAATATTCTACATAACATAAATATTTCATGAATATTTTTTATTTCATGGATGCTGTAAAAAATAATTGATCATTTGTCTTCTTATATTGACTAACTATGAACCACATGATTTGAAGTGAATATTTTTTATACCATTTGTCCCTCCTCTACGGTGTATTTGATGAATTCTTTCTAGAGAAATCTTGAAGTGCATACTTAACCCAACGAGAGTACGATAGGTGCCCTTTGATACTTAATCAAAGAAAAACATATTGAGTGGCCTTTGAGGCTTAGCTTAAGGACAACATATCTAATGACCTTCGATATTTAGCCTAAGGAGAGAATATTGAGTAGTTTGTGATGCTTGGCCTAAGAATGATGTATCCGACGATCTTTGATACTTGGCCCATGGAGGACCCATCGGGTAGATATTAATGCTTAACTCGAGAAAAGTACATCGGGTAGCTTTTGATGCTTAACTCGATGAGGACGCATTGAACAACATTTGATGCTTAGTCTGATGAGAGCACATCAGATGAATATTGATGCTTACTCGAGAAGGGCCATATAAGGCAGCATTCGATGCTAAGTCTAAGAAGAGCATATCGAGCAACCTTCGATACTTAACCCAATAAGAAAATATCGAGTAGCCTTTACTACTTAATCCGAGAAGTGTGTAATTGGTGAATATTGGTGTTTAGCTCGAGAATAGCATATTATATAAATCTGAATCCTTAGTTCAAGAATGGTGCATTGAACTAATAAGTCAATAAAAGAGTCACCGACAAATATATTTGATAGGTTATATGTCATATAGAGTGAGAAGGATGAGCAAAAAAAAATAGATGAGAGGTATCTAACAAGATATTTGACAATTGAGCTAATGCTTGAGGCTATAAATGGTTTTTTGAGTAATATAGGGATTCATTCCTCCTCCTAAGTCCTCTCGAGTCTTTAGTCTTCTAAGCCCTTTGCCCCCACTTCTCATCCCTTAGTCCTCCGAAGTGTCCTCGCTTTGAGGTTGGGAAGATGTCTTCTTCCTATTCAACTGAGTTTCAAACATTGTGATAATATTTATCCATATAAAAGTCTCAACTTGCATTTTGATGATGGAGGTCAGTGGTTCAGCTTCCACCTATTTTGTGAAGTAGTTGATCATAGTGATCAGAAACCTAAGTTAGCTTAAGGCAAGTGGGAAAGGTTGAGTTGGTCTATCCCTCATTGAGCATTTTGACCGGGTGAGGAATGTTCACCGATGCTATAATGGTTGTTGCTATTAATGTTGATTAGCGTGTGTAGCCAAGAGTTGAGCTAATCACGGGATGAAGGGGATGATAGATTTCATCATCCCCGTCAGGGCTTGCACTAGTTATGTTAGATTAAAAAAGACTTTGATCGAAGCCATCATGTATATATATTGATGCATTCAACAGTAAAAAGAATCTATGATCGTTGAATAACCTCTGGTATCAAAATGGAGTGTAAGCAATCTTAGAAGCTCTCGTAGAATATAACATCTATTTGTTGTCCAGATTTAGTGATAATATTGTAAGTGGGGACCGAGACATCTTGGTTGGGACACTCGTTCAAAGAATCGATGGGATGATGCTCTTGTGGCATCTTAATCCTTCCTCTAATACCAAAATGATAAGAAAAAAAAAATGATGATCGACATGGAGCAATAGACCAACCCGACTCGATCATATCTTAACTTACGAGTCATTCGACTTGTATAGTAGGTTTTCAATATCTAATGTGAGGGTTAACCTGTATTCAATACCAATATCTTGTAAACTCCATCATCCAATGCCTATATTAGGTTCAAGATGAATTAAGTAGAGTTTTGATTACCTACCCAAATTTGGTGGCTAGCTATCAAAGAAAATATTCTATGTAAGAAAAAAATATTTTCAAATATTTTTCGTTTGATCGATTGTTGAGAATTTTTATTTTTTATTTTGCTAGTTAGGAGGCCACATGTCCGGACAAATAATTTTTATATAAAAAATAAATAAAATAAAAAATTATGACTTTGGAGGGATGTATATGAATTTTCTTTATAAATTAATCAATGCATGGCAGACAGGAATCAGATTCCAAGTTTATGATCGGACGAATATAACCCATCTTTCTGCAGATATGTTCACGGCCCCACACGTTTCTTGTCTCACAAATTTTTGGTTCATCGAGAGGGTCTGTATCTGCCCGGACATTATCGGACTCGGGTACGGTACCTATGCTCCGCAAGTTTGATCCGAAGCATCACATCTCTTGTCTCTAATATAGAAGAAATGTTGGACATGTTTCTTTTGGATCCATAAACTTATTGGATTCAAATATGAATTCGTTATTGAGGCATATACGGCTTCCTTACTTCTTAGCCTTTCTCTTCTCGACGACGAAGAAGAAAGCGAGCGCGACGACAGAGAAGGCCGACAAGCACGCTGCGGCGATGCCCAGCGACGCATGCCGGCCCGTGATCCCGACAACGTCGAACAGGTTGGTGGTCTTCTGGGCGTCGGTGCTCTGCCCGTAGGCGACCTCCGCGTCCTCGGAGTCCAGCACGTAGGCTCTTACGAAGAAGGTGGCCGTGGGGATGCTGCGCTCCACGGTGTACGTCACGGAGCCGGCGGTGGCGTAGGGCTGGGTGGTGATCTTGAACTGGCACGTCTTGTCCTTCTTTAGGTTGTCGTCCGTCTTGCGCCACCCGCGGTCGGCTTGGCTCGCCGGAGCGTAGCAGAAGCTCACCTTCACCTTCTTGTAGGCTGAGACGGTGGCCCCCGGCAGGCTCTGGTTGATCGCCCAGGTCACGTTCATCTGGTCGACGCCAGCATACAACACTGCATGTCTCATACGAATGAGAATACTTCAGAAACCGATGCCAGGAGAACTTCTTGTCCCATCATCAAACACAAACAGAGAGAAAGAGAGAGAGAGAGAGGATCGTTTTCCTCTGAGTGGTGTTGGAATATTCTTTCGTTTGTAAAGGACAAATTTCCAACACACCGTCGTCCTTTTGTTGCATAGGCAAAAGATAAAAGAGATATGTCACACGAAAGACCGTCAGACAAAAAGAAAGCATAAAAGAAACAGCGGTGCATTTCCGCTAGGGAAACAGGGAGCTTAAGAACATCATCCACAGTAGTTGAAAGGTACTGAAAGATGGGAAGGAGGCTTGCAGAAGATTCTTTTCTTAAGAACGATCGAGCATGATGACATGATCAATGAAAAAAATCTTTCGCAGAATAAATCAATGACTAGAATTCAATAAGAAACCAGTTAATCCATGATGCTGGAACAGAAGGTACAGACCTTGGCCTGGACTTGGGGATGCAGTGACTATGAGAGTCTTAGGGACGGAGGAGAACAGCACCGCCGCAGAAGGCCCGAGATAACAGAGGAGGAGGTGGAGAACCCTGACTTGACACGAGAGCAAAGCAGCCATTGGTTCTTCTTTGCCTTCAATTGTGGGAGCTCCCTTGGTTGATGGTGGCTTCTTATATTTAGTTCCCAATCGACTGACCAGTGGAAAGCCAAATAGATCTTGCATTGCTTGCGCAAGATTTGTGGGGGCTCTTCATGGGCCCAAAGGATGCTGGAGTAGCAGTGCAGGGAAGGGTGATCATGCGAACACGGTGGCCTCCATCATCGGCCGAGGGGTAACATGACCTCCGTGGTTGACTTTATCCTTCGTGGACCGAACATTCTTTGACTGTCAATTGCACGAAAGTGTGACACGTCGATGAATGCAGTGTGGTGTTTCGACCGCCGTTTCGCCCGAACCGGCACGAAACGGGCGATACGTACCGGTCCGAATGTGAACCGCTACACGGACGGCCTCCGATTCGGGCGGTCCGCCTTGACCCATTAACTGTAGCTTTTAGGGCCCGCATTCGCGCCACCGCTTCGCCGGAACGCGAGTGCGTCTTGCCTCGTGCTACCGTCCGTCGCTGCTCGCCGTCGACGGGACGCTTCCTCCTCCTCCTCTTCTTCCTTCCATCTCTTCCTCCACTCCTCTTCTTCCTCTTCGAAACATCGCCCATGTACCGGTGTTTCGTGTGTCAGTGGTCTGGCTTCGTCCCTCTTTGAGTTTGCGAAGGGTGTCAAACTGGCCCTTGGCAAGGCAACAGAGTTTCTGAACGGTGTCACCAAAAGCTTCCCTCGCCAGAACAAATGAGGGAGGAGCGGGGGAGCGATGGAGATCGGAAGAGGAAGAACAAGCAGACAAGATTACAGGAAGAGCAAAGGTATCTGTTTGACATTGCTACGCTTCTTCCTTGGATGTACTCCGGATCCGGGTTTAGAGGAGGGGCTTCTGGTTGAAGGGCTTCCTTTTGTTTGGTACGTCTCCTTCCTTCTATTCTGTAGTTTCTTGATGTATCTCAGAATGTCTACAACTTCCCCATTCTGAAGGATGAGCAGTAGAACTAAGTCAATTCTGCATGATTCGTGTGCTTGAAACGTGTAATGCTTTCCACATTTACTTTTCATTCTCCATTGTTCTAAATTGTTTTCTTATTTTTAGGGCAACATTGGTGATTGCTCCCTCTTAGTCGCATGAGTATGAATCTGTACGCAGAAGGTAGATCTTTGTTCTTGCTAACATAAACCGTAGCAATCCCTCGGCTCAGATTTAACTTGCTCATGTATTTGACTGAAGATTGGGTGAATGGTCGGTCATGTTGATCCAGCCTAAATCTTATGATGCTCTATATCAGGCTACTTACCTTTTGGATGGGAGAAGGATTGGATTGTTATGATGTTGAGATATAGTTGTTCTTCTTTGAAAATGGACATGCAAATGAAAATAAGGGCATTGAATAGGCATGCAAGCAATATGATCTTGATGAGTTTTTTTAAAGGAACTCTCCATAACAATCTTCAGACTTGTCTGAGCATCGGGTGTAATATTTACTCTACAAACTTAATTATATGGAAGCGAAGTCACTGCTTTTGCAAAAGCAGAACAACTTCTTGATCCATTTTCCCAGTAGTTGCACCTTTCTTTATTACTTGAGAGACTACAGATCAAAAAGTCTATTGATCACTCTACTTCTCAAGAAACATCAATAACTGTGTATGGGTCACAGAAGTTAGTTTCTTGTTTAAATCATGCTTAATGTCCAGTTAAATCTTCTGGTTTAATCAAAGACTGTTATTCTTTAAGATTGCTAATGCAGAAAAAAGAAGATAAAGAAAATGACAAGAAGAGGGGAGGTGATTAATGTTGTTTTAGACTGAAAAAGAAGAGAGAGTCTATCCATCCTCTTAACCAATAAAATGGATCAAGAGATGGACCAACATGCCAAAGACACTAACATATGAGATATGTTGTCTGATAGCAGATAAGATTTCCTCAACTGCACGAGGAAATCTCTGAACAGTTGAGGAAAATCATCTCTGCTAATATGTATAAATAGCCACCAAGTTCACTATCTCAAGCATACTTTGTAATTACATTTCATACTCTATCATGGTATCAGAGCCGCTTCATACTCTATCACTGTCCACATTGCAAGAGTATTCTAGTAGTATCTTAAGTTATTTTTTTTAATTGAAAGCCATACTATGGAAGAAATTATGCTAGATTAAATGGATGCTTCAGCGAAAATCATGTTTTATATCAAATTGTGTGGAATCCTGTCCTAGGAATGAAAGTGAAATAGGTCTTGGATATATCTTTCTTGGACCCTCTAAATTGATGAGTGATGTCATTTTCATGTAACAGTGTGCCCCATGTTCGCATGTGCTATGCTGGCCCAATGCTTGATGTAGTGTGTGTTTAAGAGAAGACATTATTTAAAACAACAATCTGCTTGCCTGCCTGGGCAGTCACTTAGACTGGGATGGCTTAGAAGTCTTTTAATTTACTCCATAAACACTGTTTTAATTGCTGTGGATATTAAATGACTGCCGAGTTTCCATTTGCAGTGACTGATCGACTCATTTGAAGTACTTTTGATGTTGCGAATGGATCATACTGTGGTTTTTCGGTTAATGGACTTGTTACTCATTGTAATATACTCCTAGATGCCTCAAAATCTCTTCTGACACCTTCTCTGATGCTGCAACTGTCAATGTAGCAATCAAATGAGTTGTGAATCAGCAACTGCTGCTTCTATTGACAGTAGTTGCTGTTGTCACTACCATAGCTTCCTTCCATTGCATTGGTTAAAATAGCTTCCCAACTTAGTATCACTAGGTTGCTGCCTGACTCCATGGCACTTGGTTACTTAGGTTGCCTGTTTAACACCTTTCATCTTCTAAAACATAATACCAGGTGAAACTTTAGCTTTAGCTTGTAATATATTTTTTTAAGGTGATGAGTTTCATGGTCACAGTGAGGAAGGAGGTTTATTAATCAGGGAAGACCACCGAGAATCCCACAGGTCAGGTCATGGTCAATGACTATATGTTCATTGTCTTTCCTCTGTTTGCCAAATTTTTGGAAGCACAAAATTTGCTTACAAATGTTTCCAAAAAGCTTTGACATTTTGATTAGAATAGAGCAAAGATGATATTATAGAGCATGCTTCGTCTCATCTTCCAACTTTGTTCTGGGAAGTGGGAACAAAATCCCTAAATTGAGCTTGATGCCAAATGGTGCCGTTTTAAAATGCTTTTTGTGAAGACAATGACAAAAATAAAATAAAATCAAATGAACTATATCTGTTTCATACAGTAAATAACATTCATGTTTCTTGTTTGTTTGTCATTCAGATAAATCTTTATGCTGTTTTTTGACTTCTTTACCTGTTCAGGTTTATAATGTTACCAAATTCTTGGAGGAACAATGTGGAGGAGACGATGATTTATTGACAGCCACCAGTACATCCTTCTCTATTAAGAACAGTAGAAAATCCATTTTCATCTTCTTGGATTTGAAGAAAGGATTCAACTGATAATTTTGAAGAGGTTGGGTTGGATAGAGCACCTATTGCAAGGGCAATGATCAATGAGCACTGTCAATGAGATGCAGCAACAATCCTTTCCAAGATTAAGACACTCGAATTCATCATAACTTCAGTTTTTGTTTCCACTCGCAATCTTGGGATGAGCTACTGGCATCAGAGTTATACACTCAATCAGCTTAAAATCTTTTGATGCGCTTGCAATGTTAAGCTGGTGGTAGTTGTACACGTCAAAAGTCATTTCCTTGTTCCTCATTCATAAAAGCTTTTGACAACAAAACCTTTCGCCATTAAGCTTTGCTGTAGTGAACTGTACCTGAGAAACCTAAAAGTTGCTCGAGGTTCTCCCTCGCCATTTCCTTCACTCGTGCACTTTCTAATCTTCATTGTACATGTATAGAACTCAAACATGATGTGGCCTATGGACCTGATGATGATGTTGCTCTTTTCCCACTCTTTTATCGAGTTGCGTGTTTCTGTGGAAAGGACTTGTCTCCTTGCTTGAGCATCTTTTTTCTTCTGCCACTTTCTAGGTTTCACATGAAGTTGAACTGCTGACAGCTTTGTAATTCTTTACATTGAACTGTTCAATCTTGATCAATTATTGCACTTTGTGAATTTTGGCGATTTAAATTCTGTTTATTTTGTGGTTTTATGTTTTTGCTATGCAACAGTGACAGATTACATCCTCTTTTTTCCAGTAATTTCTTGTTCCTTCCATTGTGATGATGATTTGTTATCCTAATCAGCCTTTTAATCAAAGAGTAGACGATAAATGTCTACGATTGAAAAGCTTGTTGGGAACATGCCGTCGTCATCCGTCCACAATCTTATACGCGTTCTCCTTCCAGTTTTACTCTCATGGAACCGCTACTAGTTTCCTATCCACTTCGTTTCCTACCCTTCTTGTCATTGCAACAAGCCTGTGGGTCCTGGCGGGGCCTGGTCCCCTCGGTCTCAACTCGAGACGGGGTGGCCAAGTGAATCCGTGCCTACGACGAATGGAGTCGCGAACCCCGGACGTGCGCAATTCGTATCTCACATCGCGACCTGAGTGGCCCCAACACACGCGTCACGGTCGCGAACGAACGAGGGCAGCGGCCATCGCCGACATGGCGTTGACCGCCTCACCGTCGGTCAAACCGTTAGGCGCCCCAAGCACGGCAAGCGAAGCCTCCCCCTGTCCCTCCCTCGCTCCGTACCACCAGCCCCATCTTTATCCTCCCCCTTCTCTCTGCTTCCCTTATCTTCCCCTGCCCACTGCACCACCATCAGCCATAATTATATGAACTAACCAACGAAGGAATCCACCGAACCTTTCTTTCTCCTTTTTCTTTTTGTTCATATTTGTATTCGACGACAACGCAAACTCGCAGCCGCCAAATTTTACTCCGCCGTTGAATTCTTCCTGTTCTAGTCGTCTCTCTCCAAAACAATTTTTCTCTCTGCTCCATCAGCAATGGACTCTTTCTTCCCCCTGCCACTGAGATAGGAAGACGGAGCAGAATACTATGGACGGCGAGGATCCTCCCTCCTCCTCCGGAACTCCCCGCAAGACCCTTCTCCGATCAGCCACCTGGACCTCCCGCTCGATTTCCAACCCTAACCCTAACCCCAATCCCCAACCCAGCCGGCCGCCCAAACCCGGCCGCCTCGCGCTCCCTCCTCCCCCACCACTAGCCGCTTGGCCCTGCCCCGCCTCCGACGACTCCGGCCACTGGCCCGCCACGCCCTCCGCCTCCTCCACTCCTGCCGCTGCTGCCTCTGCTGCTGCGGACGACGGCGACGGCGACGTCTCCCGCGTTGACGACCACGTCTATCTGGGTGGCGACTCGGTGGCACGTGACCGCGCGGCCCTCCGCCGCCACGGCATCACCCACGTGCTCAACTGCGCCGGCGCCGCCTGCCCCGACCACTTCCGCGGCGAGCTCGCCTACCGGACGCTGTGGCTCCGCGACTCTCCCGCTGAGGACCTCGCCCCGGTCCTCTACGATGCATTTGACTTCCTCGAGCGCGCCCGTGCCGCCCCACGAGGCCGCGCTCTCGTCCACTGCCGCCGCGGCGCCTCCCGCTCCGCGGCCCTTGTCGTCGCCTACCTCATGTGGCGCCGCGCCCTCCCCTTCGACGACGCCCTCCGAGCTGTCCGCGCCGTCCGCCCCTCCGTCGACCCCAACCTCGGCTTTGCCGCTCAGCTTCTCCGCTGCCAGCGCCGCGTCCACGCCCTCCCCCCGACCCCCGGCTCCGCCGCCCTCCGCGCCTACCGCATGGCCCCCCAGTCCCCCTATGATCCCCTCTACCTCGTCCCCAAGTCCGTCGACCTCAGCTCCACCGACGGCGCAGGCATCCTCGATTCCCGAGGCGCGTTCGTCGTCCACGTGCCCTCCGCCATTTACGTCTGGCTCGGCCACTGCTGCGGACCCTCCATGGCCACCGCTGCCGCCACCGCCGCGCTCCAGGTCGTCCGCTACGAGCGTGCCGAGGGTCCTATCATCACCGTCAACGAGGGTTCCGAGCCTGCAGCATTCTGGGCCGCCCTCACTGACGAGCCCCTATCCGCCGTTCCGGAAGAGATCGTTGGAAATAGGAGAGTGGAGCTTTATGATCTCGACTACGACATCTTCCGCAGGGCTACGGCGAGAGCTAGAGCGGCACCACCACTCTCGAAGATGTGGACAGGTCCCGAGACGATAACCCCTGTGAAGGATAGTGGTTGGTGCCGCTTGAGGCGCAAGTTCGCAAGCAGGGACTGGAAGGATATAATAAAGGCAGTGGTGGAGCGCAGGAGTCTTAGAGAGGAGGATCTGCGGGCAAGCAATGCAGTTCGATCTCCAGGGTCGTTCTCGGTTGAGTCGAGCACCACACCATCATCCTCGTCAGCTGATTCTGCTTCGGTTCTGTCTACCTTCTCACCAAACTCGTCATCTTCCTCAGATTGGAACAATTTGTCACCGCCAAGGTCGGAATTGCATAGGGCATCACAAACTGAGCTGAATACGGAGTTGCAATCTTCAAGTTCTGGAAATGTGAAGGGGAAGGATTTGAGATCATTAGCTGAACGCAGGGGTGGCAATGCTCCTTCTCTGTTTCTAGTGCCATCAGCCGGTGATACCGAAGGAAGGCTCTCTTCAACAGATATTGTGAGGGACTGGTGCCTGTCTCCTCCTTTTATTTCTGAAGTGGAAGAATACCAAGAAACATTTGATTTAGAGCGACGACTCTCATTAGGTGCTTCTGATCCGGACGAAGAAGCAGAAGATGAAACTTATTGTGCTGATGAGCATAACCAATTAATTCATCCGGTTCTTTTTAGGTGGCCAGATATGGATAAAGTGGAAGATGTTCACCCTGGTGTCCTCGACTCTGAATCAATATTCTTGTTGTTAGCATCAGAATCAAAATTGGGTTCAAGAAAACCAATGATGAAGAAAATATATGTGTGGTTAGGACGAGATAGTAGGAATAAAGTTGGTAGAGGGAATGAAGAAGATGGGCATATATATTTGGATAGGGCTGGCACTGAGTTTTTTGGTCGCATGGGTACTCCAATGGATACTCCTGTACAGGTATGCAATAATTTCTTCAACCTGGTGAACTTTTTTTTACCTATATGCTCTAGTAACGTTATTCTGATTTCAAATGAGGTCTTGTTTTGAGGGAAATATCTGCCTTCAAAGTGTTTTCAGAAAATATGTTATTTGTTGAAATCCATAATTACTTGTTATTTGATAATCTTTGTCATTGAAGAAAAATAGGATCTTTCATGTGAATAATGTGCAGTGTCATGTTGGATATTCCAGCTCATGATAGCTGTGTACTACTTGTTTTTAACTAGGATTATTGAGGCATTTAACTATTATACTACCTTAATTGCAATGGAACAAACTACTTAGTTGTCTATGATTGACTGAGATTAGAAGACTGTATCATTAAACAAGGGTGAATCTATCCTCAGACTTGTATTTAATACAAAGGAAAAAAAAACATAATGCAGCAGGATTTTTCTGAACCTAAACTTCCAAAACTTTGAAGTTCCCACAGGCTTGTTTTTTGGACCAGGTATTTTATATTGACTTACAAATTTGAGAGGATGCTAGATTTGTCTGGTAATAAACATATTAAAGTTGCCTTGAAACAATAATTGCTTACACTCCATATCAATTTTTTATGCTTCGGTACAATTTAACTTGCATACCTACTGAGTAAATTGCACCTTGCATGAATCACTGCTTCAAAAATTCATCTTTAGGAGTTGTATATTTTTAATATATAATCTTTAATGAATTCATAATAGAATAATCCGCTAGCTGACAACCAAGGTATATAGTCGTTCATGTATATAATGCTCCAATCAACATCCCAACTCTAGTCCCAAAAGAATTCCCCCATAAATCCATACTAAATATGAAAAACAACATAACAGATACCAATTGGGAAGGAGGAAGAATTTAAGGATGCAATAATGCATCATCACAAACATACATCCTTCATCAATGGCATTAAATTTGAATGCCCAAGATGCACTCATCCAACAATAGATGAAGACATCTTACTCATGGGAATGACTTTACTCTCCAATAGAGAGAAATCATACACCCCTCAACTACTGAAGTGGTGTCTCACCCACCATGGTGACAAATAAATCTCCCCTAGCAGGATATCATTCGGTCGTCACATTTGACGGCCCGGTCCATTAATTGCCAAAGGTAATCATGCTACCACTATTGATTTGCTGCCAGTAGGAATTAATGTTCATAATCATCATAATATATTCATTCATGATTTTGTATCTCATGCATCATGAGCTCATTATGTAACATCTAGTATATCTAAAAATAGATTTTTTTGATATATATGGATATATATCATGGAAGATACTCATCCATAAGTAATCATCTAGCAAACCAAATAAAAGTGCAAGTCGATAAAATATCATCAGTAGTTGACCGCATTTGGCACGGATGAAATGAGTTGACATGATGTTCATAAGAATGAGATTATATTAGATCATATTAGATTTAACTTCCAGATCTTAAAAAGTTAGGATCTGTCTTGACCTACAATCATCATGATTCTCAACGTCCTCGACATCATGATCTCCATTATCATGAGTATCTCCAAGGACTATCGTGCCGCCCAGAACAGTATGTAACGGGCTGTACGTACCGATTTGAGTGTGGACTAGTACGCAGATCACTCCCCTGTTTTGGCTGGTTTCGGTCCAACTCATGTAAAGAAAACCAAAAACAGTGATTCACGAGCCCTCTTCTTGTGATGCTGCCACCACCATTTGCGAGCACTCTTCTTACCACTGCCCTCTTCTCCTGACGCTGCCGCCATTCAATGTTGGCATTGTCTAGCAGCAGAGAAGAAGGAAGAAGACGAGGAGGATAAGAGGAGGGATGTTCCGGGGAGATAGATGGATGGAACAAAGGAGGATAACAGTGTCATTTAAGGGGCATTAGCATGAGTTGGGGAATGGAGAGGGGATATTGCAACTATACAGGCAGGCATGTTATGAAACTAGCTTGCAGAGCTGTCCTGCCGGCTGGCTTTCAAGTTGGCTTGTGGGGCTGGCCTATAACTGAAGTTGAGCTAATATCTACTACTATTTCCTGGAAATACAAGTTGGACAATGTGAGGCCTGGTCTATGGGTGCAGTGGGCTTCACTCTGCTGAGATTACAGTGGACAGGGGCCTGCTGAGGCTGCATTTGGGTTGCAGCCTTGTGCATTGGCTAGATATTCGCATATGTGACTGTACAAAGGGAGTGGAGCATAAGTCTCTCAAGAGACGTGGTGGAGGGGAGTCTTATTGGCTGGTCAAAGAGTGTGCACGATGGTACATAGCTTTGTACAACACATGGGCAATCAGAGATGCACGTCGAACAATTGAGGAAAGACCACCAGGGAAAGCATGATATTAACAAGGCACTTGGCTGCACATCCTGCAAAGGACCATGCAAGAATTCCCATGCCCTGTGCTGACGTGCGCAGGCTTGTTGATGTGCTTAGGTCTGCAAGCAGGCTTTCCTGCGCCATGGTTTACAGGCTGATCTGTGCAAGGATGCCTGCTAGCCGTGGCTGGTGCAGGCGGGCTGGGCTTGCAGGCCAACATTTGAGCTGCTGAAGGAGGGCTGCTTGTTGGGTGCTGGGGGACTCGCCTATGGCATGCGATCTAACAAGGATGCAAGATCAGCGACCTACACGTCACAGCAGCTGCCCCGATCCAACCCCACCTGATGACCTCTTGCCGTTCTGTCACGACCTTAGCTGGTTTTGCCTAAGGCGTGCGGCACCCTCGCGCGTCCGTCCGCAAAGGTCAGCCTCCCCGAATTCTCCCATTGTCCCTTAGGACCAACAAAAGAGAGAACGGGTTAAAGAGAACGCCTCAATCGGGATCCACAAGCAAACATGTCCGAAAAACACTTCATAGACAATGCAAATTACAAACAGACTTTACAAGCTCTGAATAGTTGCACAACAAAGGGTAAAATGGTCCATTACAGACCGAAAAGCTCTCGAATGTGTCCACATGACACAACCTTTATTTACAAGCCTAAAGAGGCCACCAACCCAACTAAAATGGGACTTATAAGCCTTCGGCCGCCCCTCTACCTACTATACAAGGCATGAACATGCCAAAAGACAACGGACAGACATAAGCATTACATCCAACATCTTGTTTAGAAGTTTGTCCGTTACATTCTCCCCCACTTATCCCTTCGACGTCCTCGTCGAAGCCTTTGTGAACACTGCAACTCTTCGCCTTTGCTGAGTCTTCAATCTTCTGCTCCAGCTGCAATGCGCCTCCTGGCTCCCAGCTGCTCTCCGCTGCTGTTTCTGAGTAGTCGAACCTTTGATCCGCCATGCTGCTTCAACTCGCCAATGACTCTGACTCTGGTGTGGGGTTGGCTGAGTTGTGTTGATCCTTGTCGATTCTTGCGGATCCACCAAATGAAGGAAAAGACCATCTTTTCTGCGCCAGTCTCCCAAAATTTCCACATGCTGCTTGAACTGGGTGGATGCTTGTTGGAGCTTTAACGAGCATCGCCTCGCAAACTTCTGAAGTTTTGGGTCCTTCCTCCACAAAATTTGCTCATTGACTCTTCTTTCAGTTAGTTGTCACGTCCAAGTAGGTTCGCATCACTTCCGCTTTCGATTGGCATTTCGTTGGGAAATGAAGCGGACGATCTACTCTCAGTAGCACTGATCACCGTTGGTGAGGATTTGACAACTATTGTCTTCCATTTTCTTCGAAGGGTCTTTGAACTTGTGCAGAGCTCCTCTGCTGGATAGATAAGAGAACTGGGGTACTCGGTTTCGCCCATTCTCTTAAGAGTTGAGAAGGCACAGGTTACTTTGACTTCGCCCGCCTCCTCGAGGTTGTACTTCATGCATCGAGCTGGTTACTAGTCTTCGCCTGCTCTTTGCTCACACTTCTGAAGTACTTGAAGTGTTTGCACTCCTTGCGTTGAGTTGGCTACTGTGATTCACCTTCTCAATGCCATCGAACTTCTGGAATGCGGGAAGTTTTCACCCCAACTTGGAGTAATTCTCTGATAGATGAGGTCGCCTCTGGGATTGTACCGTCTTCTCCATCAACCCTACCGCCTACTCCACTGAGTAGCAAAGGTACAGCACCGCGTACTGCCTACTTCGTTCCTTGGTCGTGCACTCTTGCATGACCCGAAGTCCTTCACTTACGGCTATCTTGATGAGAAACTTGTTGACACCGGTCTTACGAAGTTTCTTGGCCTCTGCCCTTCAGCCTTGTCTCGGTACTTGGAGATTGCCTCTGCATGCTCCACCTCCTCGGCCCCTTTCACGACCAAGCGCTCTCCCTCCATGAGAGCAAGGGATCAATGACTTGCACGGAAGTCCCGCCTCTGCGGTACCATGGCGCTGCCATGCCCATGGCCCTACTATCCGTCGCCTCGCCTCTGTATCCCTTTTCTTCACAATCAGTAGAGATGTCTCCGTGGCACTCCTCTGAGTCCACCTCCATTCTAACTGATGCTTGATTTTGGGTAGCTAAGTCCCTCTGGACTCGTCGTCGCTTCCTCGCCCCTTTCGACCCCCTGCTTCAACACCTCTGTGTTCTCCAAGCAGTCTGTTTGGTCGATGGAAAGACAGACTGCAACTCCCATGCATGGCCTCTGCCATCACGTTGTAGAGTTTGCACCGATTCTGTTCTCCTTAGCTTCCTTGGTAGCAACGTTCGCTTACTCGACCTTGTCCTCTGACTTGTCGGGCTCCCTTAAGCGAATATGAGCTCTGGAGCAGTCCAACTCTCCAGCTGCTTCGATCATACCTCTGTATGATCAAGTCCCTCCCATGGAACTCACTGGTACTTGCATTCAAACTTTTCCCTTGGTGGAACACAGCCCCCATATGCTGATGACCAAGGCTTTCATCCGATGCAAAATTCGATGCACGCCCAGAAGACCCGCCTCTGCGGTACCATGGCCTTCACTCCTTGAATCCATAGCCCTTCTTGCCGTCGTGTTGTTCATCGAAGTGGAGCTTCCAGTAACTCCCGATCATACCTCCATATGATCTAATCCCTCACGGGACGGATTATGTGTATCGCATTGCCACGAACTGTTCCACCACGATCCGCTGCACCATGTCGCCTCCTGGTGACATCTCCATTGCATTCTGATCCTTGTGGAATAAACTCGAATTGTGAACCCTCCATGTGTGGCCTCTGCCAATACATCGCAGGGTCTCCTCCACTTTCGAATTTGTTCGCTCCTCTGGCAATCGACCTTCATCCACCCACTCCTGGGTCACACCTAGATGAAGCACCGCTCTAGGACAGTCCGTCGCCTAATAGCTCTCGAAGTCCACCGACTTCACTGTAATCTGTGCACCATTGTCTGGATCCTGGGCCTCTGCCCCTATCAGCACAATCTCCGCTGCGCACTGCTTCCTTCATAGCAACTCAAATGGCAACACTGTGGCATATTCTTCAAGAGTACCCGCCTCTGCGTCCTCTTGCCCCGTGCTAAGGCCTTCTGAACCCAACTTCGCCTCCGCAAGTTGAGTCGCCTTAGTTCCTCCATCAAATGCTCTTCCGAGTTAAGGTGCATGTGCCGCGAAGCTCCCTTCGTCTTTGGCACCATGCAAGATGAGTCCGCTCCGTCAGGATGAAGGACCCATGGAACAACATGATCCTACCCTTGCCTCTGCAAGAGTTCATGTCTTTGACCTCTGTCTAAGGAAAGCACTGTGCTTCTGCTCCATGTTCCAACTTCACTGCTGGCTCCCTTCATGCGGCTTGGGTACTTCGCCAAGTTACACCCAAGTTGCTCCGCTCCTCGTTCTTGCATTGAGTCGATGGTGGCCCTCGCGCCCACCATTCCACGGGTCAGCCCTCCCTTGAGTCCGATCTCCATATCGACTCTAAGTGTGCCTTCATTTAAGTTGCTTCAGGTCGCTCCCCCCACTTGATCTCGCAATGCATCCACCAATGCATTCTCTCGAGCGAGGTCAAGCGACAACTCCACGTGAGGTACTCCTCCTCAACATGTGAAGTCCGTCTCACATGATTCTCCCTCTGGAGTGCCGAGACTTATCCCTCCTAGATAACTGTCTCGTTGGAGCAACATCTCTCTTCGTTTTGGAGACCACCATCCCCTTGGACTACTCCGATCTGCTGAACAAACTGTGCATTGTTCTGCCTCTTGCAAACGCACTTGCTAGATTGCGCCTCCACGTCAATACAGCCACCACTGCACCCCTCAAGGCCTAGCAACATGCTGAACTCGTTGCACACTTCAGCCTTCTACGGACGTATCCTTTGCATGCCGAAGAGAAAGTTTTAATGCTCCATTGGCGCCGAGTCTCGACCGCCTTGGGATGGCCACGAACATTCCATCGTCCGCATACAAGCCCATGCATGAGTACCAAATTCTTCGAGTTAGCAATTCCCCTCACCTCTGTGAGCTTTGCATAACTCTTTTGGTCGTTGAGCAACTCATTCCACCTTGGATGGTCTCATTCTTGCCAAGCGCCTCGCCTGCCTAGAGCACCATCAAGTATGGTTGTCAACGTTGAGCCGTAGCTCAAACTCAGCCATCCCAACCTTTGTGCGCTCCAAATTCTTCCAAGCTTGTCTGTTCTCGTGGTGCCTCTTGCGCGAAGGGTTGGCCATTCCACTGAATGCCAATGTTAGATGCCCGCTCCTCTGAGCGACTCTTTTCCCTACATCTCCATGCCCGTTTTCCCTCAAACGGTCGCGCGTGTGCTGACTGCCCTCAACGCAGCCCCGCTAGGTCCCCCACGTTTGCATGTCAAGTGTTTCTATGAGTGCTTGTCCCGCTCTGATACCATATTGTCACGACCTTAGCTGGTTTTGCCTAAGGCGTGCGGCACCCTCGCGCGTCCGTCCGCAAAGGTCAGCCTCCCCGAATTCTCCCATTGTCCCTTAGGACCAACAAAAGAGAGAACGGGTTAAAGAGAACGCCTCAATCGGGATCCACAAGCAAACATGTCCGAAAAACACTTCATAGACAATGCAAATTACAAACAGACTTTACAAGCTCTGAATAGTTGCACAACAAAGGGTAAAATGGTCCATTACAGACCGAAAAGCTCTCGAATGTGTCCACATGACACAACCTTTATTTACAAGCCTAAAGAGGCCACCAACCCAACTAAAATGGGACTTATAAGCCTTCGACCGCCCCTCTACCTACTATACAAGGCATGAACATGCCAAAAGACAACGGACAGACATAAGCATTACATCCAACATCTTGTTTAGAAGTTTGTCCGTTACAGTTCGCATCTTCCCTTCTCCTAAGTCCTAATTGTCTCCTATTTTACTCGGCTCTCATCTTTTTCTTCTATCTACCTTTCTATGTCCACTCAAAGCTCTACAAACTTCCACAACCATGTCTTTTCACTCCAGCAACTACGACATGGTGCAAATGATATCACCTTTTACCGATTTAGATTAGATCTTTCAAGTACACAAAGGAGTGAAGAAACAAACATCCTTAACTTAATAATCAGCATGGTAAAAGTATCGGATTACAATACTTGAGTCACGAGCAAAATAATAACAAGGTGAAATCATACTGCTAACAGAAAGTGAAGAGATGATTCCTACAGCAATCATCGAGATAGAGAAAGAGAAATCTAGAAAGGATCCTGACGTCTTCCTAATGGTAATGCACATTGTCTGTCTTCTCTTCATTTTTCTCCTCTCTGATCAACTTCACAACGAAAACCTGTCTTCTACCCCTCACCTTCTTTAGAAGGAAGCAGGCTCTAGATAGAAAGGAGATGGAATATCTAATCCATTGTAGCCAATAAGACCATACCAATCTCATCTAACTGTTGTCCCAAACAAATATGATGTCTAAACACCTAAAATACTAAATTAGCCTTCTAATTAAAGCTGATTCTAACAATTATCATCAATTCCTGACAAGATTCTACACATATAATCAACCTAGTTCAGATTAATGCTTTACTGTTTTTGAGATTTAGCTCATCCTGTTAATGTCATTTTGGTGACTATACAAGTTGCAGAGGTTAGATATAAATGCAATGTTTACATTGTCTTGGTCTTGGAGGTCACAGAATGTTCATATGCATATGCATCATCAACTTCCTCTTAGGAGAAGTTGCATGGATGTGATTAATAAAAGTAAAGAATCTTATTCTGCATTAGATTTTGTATGTAGGAAAGCATATATTTGGAGAAAGTTCATAATTTGTCTAAATTATGCATCATCAGATTTAGCACCTGAATTTGACAATCCCTATATTCTTCGTCTGGTACCTTGCTCTTTTGGATAAATCATGTGCTACACACAAAAATTGAGACTAGGCTTGTTTTGATAAAAAACACTTGTAATGCAATAGACTGTAATCCAGATGTTCAATTATTGCAAAACCCGACAATGGCGACAGCCTCTAATTTTACTCTGACTTTCCATGAACTAACTCGGACATTGGCACACAATAAGAGGCTGAAATAATGTGCGGTTCAATCACTTGAGTTCCCAGTACAAATAGGAAGCAGGAAAGCTTCTAGGCATTGGTTCTGGTGCCTAAATATGTCATTGTATGTTGCAGCTATACAATGTGGTCATATCGATCCAAGACATGGCATGTACGCGTGTAGAATTTGCTATATGTATCATTGCAGCTCAAAAAATCAGTTTGTTGTATCACAAGCCAGGAAGAGCACCCAGAAGAGAGATGCTTGTTCTATTAAAGAATAATTTGAAGGACAATTGTAAAGACAATTTTGTGTCTAAAATTAATGTTAGTGGGAATAAAATTGTGAAGGGTTCATCGGTCATGTTGCAATTGAGGAGTAATATTTATTTAAAAATTATCATGAGTTAAGGTTTGCAATATTTCAAGGAAGTGAGATTTTTATGTTTAAAAAAGAATCATTATAGAGAGTTCCTCATTACTGGACAGCAAATAGCTTCATTAGTACATATCAAGTTTTGGAAAATGTTTAACAAAGCAAAAAAAGGAACTTCTGGTTATAGAGCCTGTACTGGGCTATACGAGCCTTTACGAAGCATACCAAGCATTAAAGGCTCTATACCATCTGGTTTACCCTGATTCGTGTATCGGTAATCTATCAAACTGGTAACGGAACTGTACTAGGCAATATTGCAGACATTGTTGTGCTCATTCAACTTGTTCCTCTGCGTCTTTTAGATTTAGATTTAGTCAAGTGTGTGAAGATGATAGCAGGTCTCTGTAATTCCAAGATCTTGCAGTTTTGTTTTAGGTTCTACCAATATATATGTACAATAACTGCTTTTCTGCAACTTTTGATTAGGCAATTTGATATCAATTTTTTTTCCATTGTGAATTCTGTAATATTTTCATATTGAACCATCTTTCCCTACATGAAGGTTTACTTTCGATGAATTCATGAACTCCATCATTCTTGAGATATTGTACAGTTGTACTGTTCATGAATAACCATTTGCAATGACACGAAGAGACTCGTGTTTCTAAATTTATGTGGTTGGGCTGAATAATTATCGTGTAAATTTACTTCTTATGTACTGGGCTTCACTCTTTAATTATCTTACTGGATTAGCATGATTCATAATAAAACCTCTTTAAGTATATATCCCTCTTACTATGTTTTAAACCCTTCACTTAACAAACACTCTCTTCTTTAATTTTTTTCTATGTTTTTGAGAAATTGTGCAAAACTTCATATTTAGCCATACTACATATGCTGTATATTTAGGAGGTTGTCTGACATTCCATCTTTGCCGCTACTATCATCCTCTTTTGGAAGTTGACAACGCGAGATGATTTATGGCAGAGATCGTAGCTTGGGGGTGAATAACCATGCAGTTGGCAGTTTCTGATATGCAAAAAGTGGAAAAGGGACTTAGTTGGAATAATAATTATTATGAAAATTAATTGTCACAAAATTCTTCTTTTTTTGAAAAAACTAGAGAAAATGGAGTACCTTCAATGTGAAATCATAACATTTCGTTCAGTGGATTCTTAGATTTAGCTGTCCCAAGATGTCATTTACCAGTTGCCTGGTGATTTGGCTCTTTCTTATGTAGCATGTACAGCCTTTAATATTATTGATAACTGTGATCAGTCAAGCTAATCCTTCTATGTATTCTGGAAGTGTCATTATGTTTGTCGATCGAAACCTGATCGTATTTATTATTGTGTGTTCAACAGATAATTCGAGAAGGCCAGGAACCAGAGCAGTTTTTGAATCACATCTTTTCATTCCACCAGGCTACAGAAAGCAGTCATAGCTGAGGATAACTGAGAACTACTAGGAAAGATCCAACTTTCCTTTCAAGCATGCCCAACTCACTAATCCTTAAGGAAGTTATGGAAGTTTTTCTTTGCTTTGTTTTCATTTACCAGGGCAACAGTGTTATACCAAGTGCAACCAGTTAAAAATCATCAGCCATCACTAAATGTGTGAATGGAGCTGGCCATTCAGGAATAACAAGAGAAATAATTTCAAGTGAAAATATATTGTATCCTGTGCTTTTTTGTGCAGGTTACTAACAAGATATGTCACTTAGTGGAACTGCTGCTTCAACGTTGACTAAGCAAGGTATGCATACTTCCTCCCATGGTCACTCTGCTAGTGGAAACCTAGTTGAGCCAAAGATAGCAGTGTCGGGAGTTCTTTTCAGTTCCTATGGATCCTATTCCTCCCTGCCTTGAATTAGATCTCTGCTGTCACATTCCAGATTTAGTCCCAAATTGAGTTCTGTTATAGGAGTAGGTGGATTTAGTTTCTACCATATTAACTCTACTGCACATTGTGTGTCAGACTAACATTGGAAAGTTCATGCAGTTTTACCCCGCAAACCAGAATACACTAGAGAAGTTCATCAATAATGAGTTATTCTTGTTGTGAGGTAGGAGGAAGTTTGATTCCAAATCACTGTTGCGTGATGTTGGATCAATTTTTAACCTTAACAAAAAAAAAAGTTTGGAAACCGAGTCACTGGAGCACAATTAATAAGCATTTTCTTTGTATCTTTTTTGAAATCTAAGGTGTTCTTCAAGTTTTTGGTAAGTGAATTAATGCAAGATCATTTAGATCATTTTTTTATCTGTAATTTTTTATTACCTTAGTGGTGTATTGCAATTCCCATAAGTTGTCATATAGCGAAGTTTTCTAAATTAAATAGAAAGTAAATGAAAACTTGATTTTGATTTTTATCTTCTCTGCTGTAACATTTTCCTTTCTTTTGTGCTTATAAAAGGTTAGTGAATATATTTTGATAAGTTCAAAAATGATGAGTCACCCACATATTTTCTTCCGGTGGTATGTTCTCTTCGTACTTTTTTGCTATGCGTACCGTTTTCATTTGTTTACCATATTATTATTATTGTTGTTGTTGTTGTTGTTATTTCTTCCTTTTATTTATTTATTTATTTATTTTATTATCATAATAAAAGGATTTCCTTTGTTTTCTCATGGGACACGAACTCGTTCTACGTCGATGGATGTCTTCAAAGAAAGCAAATTATATATTCTATGTTTTCTCATAATTTAAATGTGATGAAAATATTTTTTTTCTCTAAAAAAAATATCATTTCTTAAAAAGTATATTTTAGAAAAAAAAATAATTTAAATTGTCTATTCTGTCTCAGTGTATTGTGTTCCTCTATAAATATGCACGATCGAAATCTCGGTCTGCTGCTGCAACAATCCTACGCTTCACCTGCCACAACCCGAAAAAATGAGGCCGCCATCTTCCTTCCTCGGCCCTCTACTTATCTGTCTAATCCTCCATGCAACCTTGCACGACCTCGCCGCCGCCTCTCCCCTCTTCACGGACGGCCGGTGGATCGTGGACGCCTCCGGCAGGCGCGTCAAGCTCGCCTGCGTGAACTGGCCGTCGCACTTGGAGCTGATGCTGCCGGAGGGCTTGTCCAAGCAACCACTGGCGAGCATCACGTGGAATATCCACCTCATGGGCTTCAACTGCGTCCGGCTCACTTACCCCACCTTCCTGCTCACCGACGAGTCACTGGCCTCCCTCACCGTCCGGCAGTCCTTCGAGAGAGCCGGCCTCGACGCCACCATCCCCCTCATCGCCCTCCACAACCCCACTTTCGTGGACCTCAACCTCCTCCAAGCCTACAAGGTGACCCTCTCTCTCTCTCTCTCTCTCTCTCTTCAGCCACAGTTCGTCAAGTTTCTCCTCGAATGCATTCGGTAACATGCACGATCGTCATGAACCAAGGACAAGAACAGCAGAAAGCACATCACCTTTCACAGATCCGATGTGTCAGGGTTCAAATGCCCTTTCTTTTGACCCAATAAATGTATATTGTGTATATATAGACCCTTTTTTTCCCTAATCCCCGAGAGAACTGAGCAGGCTGTGGTTGCCAAGCTTGGAGCGAACAATATAATGGTGATACTGGACAACCACATCAGCAAGCCAGGGTGGTGCTGCAGCAACTCCGATGGCAATGGCTTCTTCGGAGACACTTATTTCGATCCTAATGTGTGGTATCAAGGCCTAATAAAAATGGCGACGATGTTCAAAGGAACCCCCAACGTGGTCGGCATGAGCCTGCGGAACGAGCTCAGAGGTCGACGACAGAACGTGGACGACTGGTTCACGTACGTCACCGTCATTTCGCGTCGTCATCCTTCCGCTCCCTTCCCACTCTTCCTAATTCTCCTCCTCCTTCAGGTACATGCAGAAGGGCGCGGAGGCCGTGCACGGCGCCAACCAAGACGTGCTCATCGTGCTATCCGGCCTCAGCTTCGACAACGACCTGAGCTTCCTGGCGAGCAGGCAGGTCGATGTGAGCTTCCAGCGGAAGCTCGTCTTCGAGCTGCACTGGTACGCCTTCAGCAACGGCGACGCATGGGTCAAGGGCAACCCCAACAACGTCTGCGGAAGCATCTCCGGGAGCGTGAACACCAGGGCGGGGTTTCTGCTGGACCGGCAGCTGCCGCTTTTCGTCAGCGAGTATGGAGTGGACCAACAAGGCGGCAACCTGAACGACAACCGCTACTTCGGTTGCATCCTGGCGTTTTTAGCAGACAAGGACGTGGACTGGGCGCTGTGGACCTTGCAAGGGAGTTACTACCTCCGAGAAGGCGTCGTCGACAAGGGGGAGTCCTATGGAATGCTAACATATGACTGGGCCGGCGTCAGAAACCAGACTGTGCTACAGAAAGTTCGAGCGGTGCAACAGCCATTTCAAGGTACTCGACGAACCCCTCTTCTTGGATCCAATGCTTAAAGCGGATACAAACTGTGCGATCCAAATGTTCGATACAGGTCCTGGCGTCTCCAAAACTCCTCCCTATGTCATCATCCTCCACCCATCCACCGGGCTCTGCGTCAGACAGGGCTCCTTGACATTCCACACGCTCGATTTTGGTCCCTGCGACGGCAACATGCAAGCATTCCACTACACCCAGCAGCGGACCTTGACATCCGTAGATTCATCGTTGTGCGTGAGCGCCACCGGATCAGGGAAGCCTGTAAAGTTCGACAGCTGCAGCGACTCGGGCTCCTCCTGGGATCTGGTCTCGGACTCGGGGATGCATGTGTCGACCACGTTGCCCGGTGACGGCAGCACCCTGTGCTTGGACGTCGGCCAGAACGGCGTCGTCACAAATCCATGCAAGTGCCTCCGCGACGACGCCAACTGCGATCCTGGGAGCCAGTGGTTTAAGCTCGTCACCAGCGCCAAGGCTATTCCCTGATCTCTCTCTCTCTCTCTCTCTGTAGAGCTCGTCACCAGCGCCAAGGCTATTCCCTGATCTCTCTCTCTCTCTCTCTCAATAATTGGCAAGGGAACAATAATTGGCATGTAGTCGAGGAAAACAGAGCATGTCGATGCTCATTTCTGACCACCTTTCATGGTATAGAATTTGATGATTCATTCATCTGGTAATGTTCTGTTCAATCATAGATCAAATGGAATTAGAGCCATGGCAAAAACTAAGAAAGATTGGAACTTGGTCTGCGAAACTTGAGATACTTAATCCTAACATAGCTAAAGCTGTTCTTGTAGTGGGCATCTGAAAGATGAAAACTCAGTAACCCGTTGTTAGGATCGTAATTCAACTCCACCTCAGAGTTATCTACCGAGCAGCAAACAGGCCACGTACTAGAATATGCTCTGAATCGCCCCGGACTTCTTGCTTGGATCTTAATCGCACACCCTGAGAGAGAAATGATGCTTCTCAGATCGACGATATCTCCACCGGAATTATCCATAACGATAAGCCCGAGAGGCGCAAACCGGACTTTTTCATCGTAATCCTGACACACTATGAGACATCATCGTCTAAACCATATTCGATCCGAAGGAAATCTGTTTACATTGATTGGTGAGACAATATAAATCTCAAATTGCAGAATGCGCAGTAGAACATCTGCAGCTGCTATCTTTTGTAGTTTCGATAGAGTTCCTGCGATTTACGATCCAAATCGATGCATACGACAAGTGGTTAGCAAGCAATTCAAGGACAACCATTAAGAGTTGTGTGTTCATTTATCGAAGCTTTCGCTCTGACAATGCACTAAGTTCATGGCACGTAGACGCGATTTCTCCGCGACAAGGTCTTACCGACTGTTTCAGTAGATAAGTTCATGAGGATAAAAACCATGATACAGGTAAATATAAAAAGACTTTATATTCCTTATATATTCTGATCTTTAACTAATTTATGATTTAAGAATCAATCATAAATTTAAGTACATGATTTAAGCATATAATTGAGAGAAATCTATCTCTCATAATCTATATAAATACATTACATCAATAAATAAAATCATTCATCTCACAATAAATTCTTGATGATATCATAATCTTCTTCTTGCTACAAACAAGGCTCTCCCTTCCTCACTCTCTCTCCCTCTATCTCGTTGGTGACTGCTATTCCTCTTCTTAGCCTACTCTATTGATACTTTATAACTCTTCCTACTTTCGGATTCTGGCATTGCACCGAAGATGAAGACGCGTGACTCCTCCCCACCAATCTCCTAACGATATGCTTTATAACATATCTACTCCACTTTACTGATTTGATTAGCCTCCTCTAGTGATCAGCCAGCTTCTCCGGTGATCATTCATTATTGTGCAATTCTGTTTGGTGGGTATTCCCTCTACTCTTATCTACTACTTAGTATCTTCACCGGCATCCTCGTCCATCTCTTGTCAATCATCGAACTCACTAATACCTCGGATCCATAGTCAACCTCTCGGTAATAGTCCATTATTTACCACTTTCAACTATGCCATCGAAAGGACTTAGGAGAGAACGAAAGTGATCACTCTCTTCTGCACACCCAAATAAGATCCTCCCCTTTACACATCTCAAATCTATTCTCTTCCAACAAATCACATCTTTGCCATTTAAGCATCCAAACTAGACCGTCAATTGATTTTAGATTTTTCTTATTAGATTATAGTATCTTTTTAGCATGTTTTTCTTCTTTGTATCTAATGTTACAATTATTATTTTCTTGTGAAATAATAGTTCATCTCAACGTATAGGACTTATATCTATCAATGCAATAATTATAATCTTCTTTAAGCTCTCTAAAGAAGGTAACTATGTATCTCAGTGAGCATAATTCATCAATCTCCTCTTTGGATATGATTTATTAGACCATATCGACGACTCTCTTAGTTGTTCACGGGAAAAAAAAAAATCTAAATATCAAGGGAACCCATCCAAATAACAAATCATGGTCATAAGTTATGGCTACAATAAGATTCTCATCCTGCAAGTCATTCAAGCCGTTAGCTCTATAGTGTCATTAACCTTTTTATACAGTATTTTAGTAGAAGTATGAACTAAGTTACAAATCACCTTCGCCAATCGCTTTCGCACTCATATGCTAAAATTTAATCTACTTTGATGAAAACAATACCAGAGGAAAGTACCATTGCTGATTATATATAAAATTTAAAACTTATTAAGATGATTTGACTTTAATAGATTATCTATTAAATAATGAAAAAGTCATTGTTTATACTCTCAGTGACCTAAGAGAACGAATATAAGAAATTAAGGATAGTAATTTGGGCACATGATTCACCAATGTCATTTGAAGAATTGTATAGCAAGCTGATTGACCATGAAATATATTTGAAATAAAATTGACCATGAAATATATTTGAAATAAAAAAAGAGAAAGATGAGACCAACTATCATAGCTCAATTCAATAATAACTTCAATAACGGACCGAACAAGATGTCTCTTGGAGTAGCAAATAAAGTAAGAGTGATTGGCTAAGTGTTTTGTGAAACTGATAGCCACGCCATATTATTTTTGTTGAGTCTATCTTTTCTTTCTAAAATCTTGCTCCTTCAACAATGTTAGTCACTATAAGATATCTCTAGGTGTTATGATTCTTTATATCATATTATGTTATTTTTGTTAAGTCTATTTTTTCCTTCCAAAATCTTACTCCTTTAATGCAAGTCACTACAATAACCATTCATCACTAGGTTTATATGAGTATACCTTAAACCCCCTTAAGTGTACCTTTCACCGCATCAACCAATAATTCTTCTCTAGACTTATGCTTTCTTTTTACTCCAATTCAATAACAAACTGTAACTACTCTATCTACCTCTCCACCAACTAATTCTATAATGCCCGATGGAGCAAAAATCTTAGCCTAACAAATGATGTCTTTACCCTCTCCTTAAACAAGTGACACTAAAGTACATCAGCTTGATCAAGTATATGTCATTAACTCTTTACTAATTCTTATACCTTTAACACAACTCAATAATACCACCGAGCATGGACATCAAACCATGTCAAATCCTTGATCTCTAGGTTACCACAAGCTCTTCACCGAAGCCTACTAAACTCACAACTATTAGCCAAGCTAAAAAATTCTGTAGTGACATAAAATTACATGTGAGGAATATAATGCCCTACTCTGTAATGCCACATGGGTCCTTCTTCTCACCCCACACAAAATATCATCGGGTATAAGTAGATCTTTCGAATTAACCGAAACCCAAATAGATCCATTACTAGATACAAAGTATGTCTAGTGGCTAAAGTGTTTCACCAATGACTAGGTATTGATTTCATAGAGACCTTCAGTCCAATTGTTAAACTAATAATAATTCAACTTATCCTGAGCTTGATTATCACTAAAGGTTGGCATATACAGCAATTATACGTTTACAATGCTTTCTTATATGAGATTTTAACTGAAGATGTTTTTATGCAATAACCCCCTTAGCTTCATCCATTCTCGGTATCCATGTCATATTTATAAACTATAAAATGCTATTTATAGATTTTGCTACGTTCGAAGAGTTTGGTATATACTTAGTTTTTATGTAAGTTAGTTTTGTAACTCTAAGTCTGACACCTCCTTATTCTTACGATAATAAAAAAGATGTATTATTTATTTACTGATCTATATGGATAACATTATTATCATATGTAGTATTCTATGAAGATCAAGCAATTTGTAGATCGATTTTCTATCAAAGACCTATGAGCCTTAAGCTACTTTTTGTAAATGGAAGTAACATTCACATCTTTTAAACTTTTAATAATTTTTAAAAAAATATATTTAAAATTTATTATCAAAGATAAATATACAAAATGCTAAAAAAACTTGTCACTCCACTCTTCATAATATAATTGATTCACTCAAATTAAATGATGACAGCTCTACCATGGATCCCACACAATAATGATAAGTACTTGGTTCCTTACGGTATTTATCTCTTATAATATTTTATTTATAATTAACAAATTATCATAATTCATGTATCAACCTAGCATCGCGCATTGATATGCACTAAAATATATTCCGCAATATCTTAAAGGGATTCTCAACGATAGATTTCTCCTTCATAAAACATAATTGAATACATACAAAATACTATGATAATGTCAATACCACATACTTATACATCAACTCGGTGTTCCACTTGAAACGAGAAGCTCAATCTTACGAGGGCATGATAGAAGATCATGATATAGATAACAACTTTATATTTCTTATATGTTCTAATACTTAATCAATTTATAATTTATGAATCAATTAAAGAATTAAGTATATGATTTAAACACATGAGTACATGACTAAAGAAAATCTAATCCTTGTATAAATAGATATTATTTTACTAAATAAAATCATCCCTTCATGATAATAATAAATAAATAAATATCCAAATTTAAATATGTACTGGTTATTAAATGCAAAGAACTACAAAACCTGAATCGAAGGCAGGTACTGCACAATCTCCACTCCAATCTTTACCAGCAATCTCTTCGATACATTCAATGCTCGACGGTGAAACACTGCACGGAATGGGCATGGCATTGAGAATTAATGCACGTTGTTCTTTCATCGGCCAATTTCCTACTCCTTGACAGTGTAAAACACCAATGACTCCACATAGACTCCATATACTCCAGTAGCTCTAGCTGCACCATGGAACTCACCTGTTGCATGGTCACTCTGCGATTTAAACAAGATAGAATCGTTAGTTCAAGCACATTCTGCACATCGACACCCTCCCTAGCATCAGAAGTGATATGGACTCCTCCCTAGCATCCACCCAAAGCATGCCACATATAGAACAGACCTGTCTTCCAACTATGATGAGGATTATGTCCCGACAGAAAATGATACCATCATAATTTATCAGGTCAGCAGTTCTTACTTCAGCTTATATCTCTCTATGATTGTTCTCGATAGGACTAAATGTTCCTTGTGCGTTGCCAATATCCTACACAAGCAATCAATCGATCGATCAAATACATTGACCACAATATTTGAAATTTGTAGTGAGATCAAAGCAAATAGCACCTGATAGAATCCTCCAAAAGCTTGAATGGGTCATCTCCAGAATTGATGGGAAAGCTTGCATTGTCCCTACATTTGAATCACCTAAGTCAATAAATCTGAAGTTTCAGTTAAAATCTTAACTAAGAATCATAATCACTCTCTAGCTAATGAATTCAAACTAACCAGTCTCCAAGTAAATCTCGACCTCATTGGCAGAGTTCCCCTGTAGATTTGCACGGAATGCGCCATCCAACACAGGTAGTAACAGTACGTAGAAGGTGTCAGTGAAAGCAGTAGAATCCACCATTTTGTCCTCCATTGGTACATCTTCCTTTGCTTCGAGTAGCAGCATCTGACTCTCCGGGGGGATGTCTGAGCCCTTCTTTCCTGTTCGAGGAATCATCCACCAAATCTTGTATCGGAACAGGCACGGCCATCTGAGCTCTCTGCAGAACACGTACCACAACAAGATGAAATCTTGCGGAGCATAAATGGTCTATATGGGAATGACCACGAAGAAGAAGAGCCACAGTGACGTCTCTTGCTCTAGGACGCCGATCGCGAAGACGTGCCGAGAGTCGGGGGCGTTGCAGAGACCTTCATCTCTCACCACCCCTCTACCTTCCTTCTTCCCGCTACACCCATCGGGATTCCCGAGGCGCAAGAGCTCAGACACCGGCGAGCAGCCTTGTGCAGGTGACTGCGGCGGTGGATCAGAAGCCTCACAGAGATGGCGAGGGGATGAACTCAGTGGCGAGTCTCCGCGCTGCTGCAGGCCGACGTTTCGACACGGAGTACGTGGTCGCATCAAACGTGGCTGCATGCAATGTCTCTCAAACCGGACCGGGAAGTGAACCGCTTCGGCACCTCTCTCCGGCTTACTAATCCGTTAATCGACAAATATTACATGCTTTGACTTACTAAATGGCCATATAACAATTGCTTTGACTTGTTACATCATGCAGTTGCCTGTCCTCTTCTATATCCTCTCAGCTTTTTCCTCTGTCCTCTCTTATTGGAAATGGATAATTGAGTTATGATTCAAAACATCGATGAGTAATAATTAGTCGATAGGTGAGGATATTAAACCTTGATTCCAACCACCTAATTTATTGCTCAACAAAGAAAGCTTCCGTATTTAATCTTAAATCCACAATCGACTTGCACCTGCCAGCATGGTTTATGGTCACTTGAGAGTAGGCATCATCTTCTTCGTTGCTCCGCTCGGTCAACACTAATACGTAAACTCATGCGAGTTCTCATGGCTGGTATCGTTTCATGGTAGAGCTACACGCACCCACTGGGGGTGTCGACCGGTGTCATCCCTCTTGCGAAAGTTCCACTTCACACAATCAATTCATCAACCTGAAAGCAAGCAGACAGAGTCTGCAACAACTGACGCATGATTACAGTTCTCCCACCACGCCCCTAGAACACCCATGCACCGCATGTGCTCGGCTGCTCGGTGCGTTCGCTTGCATGTCTCAAAAGAGGAGGCGTTCGAGCTTGGCAGACGAGAGCATCAAACCCCACCTGCGTCATACCATGTAATTAAGTTTGCTGATGAGCCAATCCTCATCAATGCTCTCTACCTAAATGATCCAACGCTCTCCTTCATCTGCACTTAATCCCTCGTGGAACCTGGTCAAGGAAACAGTTGGCTACCGCTGATCTCTCTACCTTCTTCCTGTTGCGCCCATCTATTTAATCTCCTCTACTTCCAAGATGATCTAATTGAGCTCGTTTAGAAACTTCCCCTGCGGGCAGCAGAGATGGTACTCGCACTGGCAGACGTAGCAGCTGCTGTCTGGAGAAAGGTCAGTGAACAGCTGAGGGTGGAAGACGTTGGCTTGGCCGTGGTGGGGTTGTTCCTGTGCAGCGCAGCCATGCAGCGGCTCACGTCCAAGGGGCCGATGATTTGGCCCGTCCTGGGCATCATCCCTACCCTCTTCTTCCACCTAGACAACGTCTACGAGTGGGCCACCGGCGCCATCGCCGGCGCCGGCGGCACCTTCCCCTTCCGCGGCATGTGGTTCGGCAACTGCTATGGCGTCATGACGGTCGACCCGGCTAAAATCGAGTACATCCTCAAGACCCGCTTCGCCAACTTTCCCAAGGGCCGATACTACCGCGAGCGCTTCGCCGAGCTCCTCGGCGACGGCATCTTCAACGCGGACGACGAGGCGTGGAAGGAGCAGCGCCGCGCGGCCGCCTGCCAGATGCACTCCGGCCGCTTCGCGGAGTACTCGGCCAGAACCATCACCAGCCTGGTGCACGACAAGCTGCTCGTGGTCCTCCACAAGCTGGCCAGGACCCGGGAGAGCGTCGACCTCCAGGACCTGTTCCTCCGGTTCACCTTCGATAACATCTGCACGGCCGCCTTCGGGGTCGAGCCCGGTTGCCTCGCCGTCGACCTGCCGGTGGTGCTCTTTGCCAAGGCCTTCGAGCAAGCTACCGAGCTAACGTTGTTCCGGTTCATCGTGCCGCCGTTCGTGTGGAAGGTGATGAGGCGGTTCGATGTCGGGTCGGAGAGGCGGCTTAAGGACGCGGTCTGGATCGTCCACAAGTTCGCGGAGAAGACGGTGATGGACCGGCGAGCCGAGTTCGAGAGCCGCAAAGACTCAATTTTCGACCGGTCCGACCTCCTGTCTAGGTTGATAGAAGCCGAGACCGAGGAGGCCGACCATGGCGGCTGCACCAAGCCCAAGTTCTCCAACAAGTTCCTCAAGGACTTCTGCATCAGCTTCATCTTGGCCGGGCGGGACACCAGCTCGGTTGCACTCGCCTGGTTCTTCTGGCTCTTGACCGAATACCCCCACGTCGAGGAGCGCATCCTGCGCGAGATCTCCGACACCATCAAGAGAAGGGAAGACAGAGTACACGACCTCGACCACGTCATCTTCACCGTCGATGAGCTCAAACGAATGGACTACCTCCAAGCGGCGATCTCCGAGTCACTCCGGCTCTACCCCTCGGTGCCCATCGACTTCAAGGAAGCCATGGAGGACGACGTGTTCCCCGACGGGACGGCGTTGAAGAAGGGGGCGAGGGTCATCTATTCCATATACTCCATGGCGAGGATGGAGTCGATATGGGGCAAAGACTGCCGGGAGTTCCGGCCGGAGAGGTGGATAAAGGACGGCATGTTCGCGACGGAGAGCCAATTCAAGTACGCGGTGTTCAACGCCGGCCCGAGGCTGTGCGTCGGCAAGAAGTTCGCTTACATGCAGATGAAGATGGTGGCGGCGTCCATCCTTCTGCGCTACCACGTGGAGGTGGTGAAAGGCCACAAGGTAGCCCCCAAGATGACCACCACCTTGTACATGAAGGATGGCCTCCAAGTCACCTTCAACAAGAGAGACGATCTCATCGCAGTGCATTAGCGAGTCGAACTCTGATCTAAAGTGTGTGTATGAACTCCAGTGCATGGAATGGTCTCATGGGAGATTGCGACAGCAGTGTACCTGTGAGGCCACTCTGAGTGTTACGTAATAACAAGAATGACTGCGTGTAAGCAAACATATCACAGTTTGCATTGTAAGAAATTACTCGTTGAAGGTCGTGCATAAAGGTCTCAGAATCTAAATCCTGCTATGCAATGTAGAGTGAGCTCCGTGTGCTTTCTTTATCTTTGACATATTGGGATATACCCTTGCAATACATGTTTTTGACGTGATGGATGTATGAACAGATAGTGGCTGATCGACTTGTGCATGGGTTAATAATGTAATGACGATGTTAGTTATAATTTAGATTCGAGTAATTTCGGTATAGATGCACAGTATATGGTGTTCCAAGAAAGTTTAATCTCATTTAAATGTCAGTGTTGATGGCTGATTTATGTAGTTTTCATGTCATTGATGATTTCAGTTGCTAATTCGTTGGCTGATTTATGTAGTTTTCATGTCATTGATGATTTCAGTTGCTAATTCGTTTTCCGTGATAATTTAGTCTGGTTGGTAAAGTTGTATTTATAGTTTTTGTAGGTACAACTGTCAATTAATGTTACATCCTAATTATTTTTTTTCTTCTAATTTTTAAAAATAAAATATTTAAAAATAAAAAAGAGTGGCTTGGCGACGTCGCAGGACTGGTCGAGACACCCCTGAAATCTCCCGGGGTGATGTCATTTAGTGATGCATTATTCTTCCTCTTCGCATGCAATTTTTTTTTTTTCTGGTAGTCTTGCTCAGTGATTTAAAAAGCGCTAGGCGTCAAAAGACGCCACGGTCAAAAAAACGCTCGAGGTGCTAGGCGCTCGCCCGAGCGAAGTGATACGCTAAAAATTAATAATATTAAAATTAATAGTATCAAAATCAAAATAATAGTGATATATTGTATACAGTTAACAGTATACTGTATACTGTTAATAGTATACTTTCGATTTCGAAAGAGGAGAAGCGAAAGAGAAGAGAAGAGTGTAAGGGAAGACCGAGGGTGCTGAGAAAAGCGGGAGCGGCAGCAGTAGCGGCAATGGCAAGCGACGACAGTGGCAGTGGCAGCGGTAGCAACGAGCAACGGGAGCGGGAGCGGCGATAGAGGCAGCGACAGCAGCGAGAGCGAGAGCGGCGAGCGGCAACAGTAGCAGCGGCAGCAGCGAGCAGCGTGAACGGTGAGCAAGGTTAGGGTTGGGGAAGTCGCGCTGATATCGGTGCTTTAGTTGGTTCGATTGAACCAACTAAAGCACCGGAGACCGAACCAGACCTAAACCGCTGGTTCGGTCGCTTGGTTTAACCCAGGCGCTCACCCGAAGCGCAGCGCCTAGGCGGTGCCTCTTTGAAGCACACCGCTTGGAAATGAAGCGAGGTGATCGGGCCTCGCCTCGCCTCGCCTTGCCTCGCTCGAGCGCCTAGGCGAGCGCCCGAGCACCTTTTTAAATCACTGGTCTTGCTTGATATCTGCTTTTGAACATTTATATGCAGTTTATACGACTAGGCGCTCGCCTCTTTGAAGCACACCGCTTGGAAATGAAGCGAGGTGATCGGGCCTCGCCTCACCTCGATCGAGCGCCTTTTGAAATCACTGGTCTTGCTTGATATCTGCTTTTGAACATTTATATGCAGTTTATACGACCAAAATTCATCAAAGTAGTTCGCTTGGCCAGTGAGTTCAAGTGTCTATTGTTAATGGCTCCTTGGCTTTTCAAGAAGGATGACATGATTTTGTGTTGGATCATTCCGTTTGTCTTGTGGAGGTTTTGATATTTAACTAAGTGACCATTGTGAACAATCAACAGAAGAACCCGAAGAAAAGGGGAGTCTTCCCATTGAACAACCCACAACATGTGTCGTTCATAAAACTTCATTGCATGATCAGGAAATCCTTGAAACTGGGCTCCATTCTGAACTCGTGATGAGATTCCCACTGGTTGAAGAAAACTTATCAGGCAATGGGAATAGCCATGGCAAATCTGAAATTGCGCAAACAGTTGCATGCAGAAGATCTGAGACTAAATATTAATTTGTTTGCTGTTGGGACATCATCCCCTATATTCCTAAATTAGATTTCTCACTGCCACAAAACACAACTGAGAAATGTCCAGCAGGAGAACAGGAGGAACGCAAAATTCAGATGGTTAGTTTGAGAGGACACTGAACTCTTGATGTTATGGGGACAAATTTGATTGCATCTGAGGAAGTTGTCTGCAAATTTCTTCTCACAAAGGAAGGCATACGCCGCATTGTCAATGATGACTTGTAGAATGGACTCAGTGCCATTAAAGAAACCCCTGTTAATTTACCTGCCGGTGAAGTTGCTCCTAGCGTAAGCTGCAATGACAGTGTTACCATGTGTAGAGATCCTTCCTTGCTTTCTGAAGATAATTTCCCTGGACTTACGGTGGACCATGTTGAAGATGAAACAAGCAATGGTATGCATGCATGTGAGGAGAATGGTGAGTACCCATTGACTGAAAGAGATGATTTCTTCATCATGGATCTTCAGAAAATTTTTTAATGTGATGTTCGTTTTGGTGTAAATTTTTACTGGCCTCTTCCATAAGTTCTGCAGGATAGAAAAAAAACTCCTTTTCTTGTAGGAAATGCCCCAGGTTCATTATTAAGAAAAGATTCTCTCCATTGGTTGGAAGCATCAGAAGTACCTCACAGGACATGCCTTCTGTAGATTTTACTGAGGAAAATACATCCAATCTGGTGATTGTAGTCTGGACTTCTTTGCTTTCATATATTGAATTTTCCTTTTATGTTCAATGGCAATCACAATAAACAGCTAACTTGAAAATACTAGGAAAAGTGTCTGATGCGTTTCCAGAAGAGGATGAGAAAGAGGATACTCTTTGCACAATAAGCCAAAATCTTAAAAATCAAGCCATGGATTTAGATGACCTTTCTTCACCAAATTCTTTCTGCTTCAGCTTAAAACCTTATCATCCAACATTCAGTGTTGTCTTGTGAGTATTTATTCTAACATCCTTGAACAGGCTTGATATTTTGTATCAAACTCTTCTGGTATCTGCTTTAAGTTGCACAATATTTGCTAATGTAATTTGCAACAATTTTGAATAATGTGACTAGATCAATTCAATCTGAGCATAACTTCTGCTGACTGAAGTAGAGTTGACATGAAAAATTTTGAAATATAGGAGTACATTTTTAATTTAATATCAATTGAAAAGGTAAATAATTCAACAAAGTGATTCTGGAATTAGTTTCTGTAGACTATTTCATACATCTTTCTCGCAATCTTGCAGTTTGCGGTAACAACAATTATGTTCCGTATGTTCCTAGTATCTCAACCATTCATAATTTATCATAACATCTAATTCATATCCCTTTTTTCGTCAATTGTTTTGGCATAACTTTTTCTTTTCTTCAATTTTAGATTGGCCAAGACCTGTCTAATGATTAGTCTAAGCCAAAGACAATGTTGTCCTTATGTTTACACTTGCAGAAGTCAACTGTAACCTTTCCATGAGGTTCTGATTCTGATCCTTTTACACTTGCAGAAGTTGCCCCAGTGGTTGCCATCTCAGAAGGATAAAAGACATGAAAGGAACATTGTAACTCTTCGGGATCCATCTGACAGACTTTGGCCTGCCACATACCATGAAAGCATCAAGTTTATAGGCTTTGCAAATGGTTGGAAGGATTTTACAATAGCAAACAACATTCAGCAGGGAAATCTTTGCAGGATTTTATAACCGAGTTTGAGCCTACAATTAAAGTGCAGATAAGTTAAACTGTCGAATGCATTTTGAGTTGGCTCTAGTAAGATACATGTTGCCAGTGCCAGTTCTGTCTTCAACATCTATTGTTTTACATATGTAATTTTGGTCATAGTACTTATCATGCACTGTGTTTACTGCTGCTACATGTACTCCATTTGTAATTAAGCTTCACAAATGTAAATTATGTTTCGCCACCCAGCGAAAGATGTAACGTTTCTTGCACTCATCAATGAATTGTACATATTGTAAATGATGATACAACTCTGGTTTTCTTCGTTTCTTCCAAAACAACACAAAAATTTGTGTATTCTTGATGTTGTCATCTGTGAAATTTGTACGAGCAATACGAGTAAGTTTTGTATTTATCTTTCATCTTTGTACAAAATGCTTTGATTGGTCAATATGGACATAGTGGATTGATGTGATTTTATGGGGAGCTTTTGCAGCCATAGAAGCTTTGTTGTCTTTGCTACCCTGTATTTGTGGTCTTTATGTTACGGTCGGTTAATGGTATTAGGTTATCTTTATCTTGTTGAAAGCCACATTGTCGGATCTAAATAGCATTGAAGTTGTATCTTTTTGTTCTTTAGATACTTCAAGTGATTCGATTTTAGAAAGATCGAATCACTTGAGAGCAATGGAGAATGAACTAATAATTCCTAAAAGAATTATTATCGACACATTAAGAGTCTTAACCATTAGGGTCTCCACAAAGATAGTGATAATGGTGTTATGATATGGACCAGTAAAGAGTCAGTCTAAGCAAGAAGCCACTTTTTCTATGTCATTCAAAGCTTATTAACATTGTATCTTCCAAAGATTGTCATGTATTGTTAAGGCATTTCTTGCCTCTGTAATATAAATCAGAAAACATTTGCCTAACATGAAGTGATTTGTTACTGGTAATAACTATTGATCTCATAGGAAGGATGTGTTTATTATTGTGTGTGTGTTCATGGAGGCAGTCAAAAACTACTATTGAAGCACACAATGGTGAACATGACTGGTTGGTGAAAGTTAGGCATAGACTTTGACACTACATCACTTGGAGGTGCCAATATGTCAGGTTTTGGTAAGATTAGGTTGGCCAAGTTGAATTAACACATTGCTGAACATGACTGGTTTTGGTCAGATTAGGTTGGCCAAGTTTCTTTGGTGGATAGAGAAAAAAAAAGTCTACCTCTTGGGAAGTCCCTAAATGAGTCATATAAAAGAAAATAAAAGGATGAACTCATTAAGGATTAATGTATGTAGTCTTATTTCTATTTTTATCGCGGATCTAATTTTTCGTATCACAAAAGAACAACCTTAGTAAAGTTCTTCCTAATTTCAAACAATAGAGAAATTTCAAACCAATCAAACAAATATAAACTTACCAAGCTATCTACAACACATATACAAAAAAAAAAAAAAAAAATCATTGAAAATTAGTGGAGAACATGTAATAAAAGTAAATCATTGATGTTTGCAGAGTTCCATCTATTCTTGAATAGCTTCGGATTATGCTTCTTCGGTGAATGTCGAATATGATATCTTTAAATTTTTTTTGTATCAAGGATAAATTGATGAAATATGATTTAATAATTAATATATTTTATAATACTTTTGCATCAAATAAAGAGGAGTGGTTCCACCAAAAAGCAATCAAGAGAGAAATCGTTCAAGGCATCTTGAATTCTCGCTTATGGAATCTGTGTTTTCTAAAAGATATGAGCGGAACTTATACCAAACTTGAGATATAGAATGACCTCCTCCTGATCGATGGATATTTGGTGGGTGGTGGTGAGTTTTGTGACTCGCCGACGCCAACAAGATGCTGTAAAAGACACTTTACTGAGTTCAGTGTTCGGAGTCGCGTCGCTTTTGACATGTTGTCCGAGTTCTTCGTCCTGCCGCCGGAGGCCAAGTGTTGTTGGGCGGGTAGTGGTGACTTCAGTTTGGAGGTCGAGAACAACGAAAACCTCGTGCGCTTCTCCCCGCCACGCCAACCTAACCTCTAATTCGTTTCCGTTCCAAATCCAATCGTCCTAATCTGATGCGACTCGCCCACCCATGGCCGCCACATTTCCCTGCATCTCAGCCATGGAGGAGGTAGACCTGTCTCCGGTTCAGTTCGGATCTGAGCCAAATCAGAATAGATCTCGGATGATTAGATTCTGAAACCTAATTAAAATAATAATAATAATAAAGATCAAAACCTCTTTGATTGATTATGGTCGTAATTCTTCAAGACTCCTAGATAAAACTCGTTTGAGTACGAGCCTCGAATAAATTAATCCAAGAAAAAGAATCGAAAATGAAAGATCGTTCACGAATATTTATTCGACATATGAAACGATGAGACATCCACGAGCAATAATTAATAATTTTATTAATTTTATATTATATATTGAAATACACACACTTTTTTAAAAGGCTATTATGATCGATTTTATTATTATAAATTTTTTAAATTAAAAAAAAAGAAGAAAAAAAATCAAATTTAAGAATGTTAAATTTCCAAAGGAAGATGAGCACTACATGCAAGAGAGATCGAATTAAAATGATTTTATAATGCCTTTATTTTATTTCAGCATCAAAAGAAACGAATAAAAATGGTAAGAGATGAATATATTATTTTTAAATTAAACTAAAGTCAATTCAGTGGATTAAATATAATAAATAAAAATTATATAAAGAAAGACTTGAGTATGAAAAGACTAGTAATATGGGAGTGGCGTGAATGCCGCAACATAGCCCTCTTAAAAGAGGTTTCCTTACATCCTGACGGCAGATGAACATCCCAATGTTGTTATCCTAACGATTAATTCTACCCTAATCTGATGCAGATTTATTCCTTAGTTTGGATACACGATGAGAACGACCGGCAATATCATCAAACAGCTGCCGCTGCCGCTTCCGCTTGTGATGTTTCCGAACCGAGTTGATTGCGAGTGTTATGCGCCGTCTTCATCGCCCACCTGTAAACAGCCATGGCATACTCGAGCAAATGAAGTGCAATGTGCGTCCCGATCCCTGCAATGATCCCATAAGCTATGGAGTACGTCAGCGGCATCAGAATCAAGGTGAGGAACGCCGGCACCGCCGTCTTCGCTTCCGACCACTCGATCTCCTTCACCATCTTCATCATCATCATCCCCACGAGCACCAGCGACGGCCCGATCGCCCATGGCGGCACGTTCGTGAACAGGGGCGCGAAGAAGAGCGATACCAGGAACAGGAGCGCCACGGTGATGGCCGTGAGCCCGGTGCGACCGCCCTCCCTCAGCCCCGCGGTCGACTCGATGTAGGTGGTGACCGTCGTGGTACCGAGCGCCGACCCCACGATGGTGGAGCTCGCGTCCACGATGAAGGCGCGGTACTCCCCCTCGAAGCTGCCATTTTCGTCGGTGAACCCCCCGTACTCAGCCATCGAGTACATCGACCCGGTCGTGTCGAGGATGTCGACGTACAGGAGCGTGACGACGGCCATCCACACCTCGCTCCTGTTGAAGCCGCTGAAGCTGATCTTCCCTGCCGTGCTCCGGATGATATGGAGGTCCACCACCTTCTTGAAGTAAGCATAGCTCGAGTTCCCCAGCGGCGTGTTGGGGAAGACCGTAACGCTTGTGCCTCTGATCCAGGAGATGAGTGTGACGAACACGATGCCGTAGATCATGCTTCCCTTGACGTCCCATGACAGGCAAGCGGCCGTGACGAGGAAGCCTGCGGCTCCGAGCCAGAACGTCGGGCTCTCCATGGTGCCGCCGTGGCACTCACCGGTGGCCGCGTCGATCTTCGCGCACGCGGTCAGCGTCACCAACGTCGACGAGCTCGCCCCGACGAGGCCGACGCCCTGGTTCGCTTGGAGGCCGGTGAAGGCGAGGAAGAGGCCGATGCCGGCGGCCGACGCGAGGCGGATGGAGCGGGGGATCAGGCGGGCTAGCTTGGCGCGGAGGCCGAGCACCGATAACCCGAGGAACAGGCAGCCCTCGAGCATGACGGCGGCGAGTGCGGTTCCGTACGGTACGTGTCCGGATCCGTGGAAGCCGACCATGTTGTAGGTGAAGTAGGCGTTGGTGCCCATGCCGGGGGCCAATGCCAACGGCAGGTTGGCGAAGGAGCCCATGGCGAAGCTGCCGACCATGGCCGCGACGGCCGTGGCGACGACGAGGTCGTTCTTCGTCCTCGACAGGCATCGTTGGTACCCTGGATTGCCGTCAAACTTGCACTCGGGCCCGGGGAGGCCCCCCGCGGCGGAGGCGGAGGAGTTGGACGGGAGGGTGCAGTCGTGCACCGAGCACGGCCCTCCGGAGTTGGTCAGGATGGTGGCGTTGACGGATATGATGTAGACCATGGTGAGGAACGTGGCGGCGCCGGCGCGGAGCTCCTTGGTGAAGGAGCTCTTGCGGTGCTCGATGTCGAAGTATCTGCCGACGGGGCTAGTGGCGACGGCGCGGTTGAGGGCCGCCTCTGCCCGCCGCCACGATCTCCCTCCGCCCGTCTCCCCCTGCCCTGTAACCGTCCCTCCTCCCATACCGACCTCCGCCGTCAGATTTCCTCTTTATGACTCGTCCTTTCTCCGTGATGCTTGCGTTATATGGAAGGAGAAGGGAGGCAAACATGGTGATGTGCTTTCTTTATGGACAAATTAGCGGACACCAAATTGGTGGCAGTCAAAATCCTGAGCGATTAGTCGGCTAAGATGAACCACACTAGTAATAAAAGGTATATTATTTATTGATGAAAATAATAAATGACATTAATTATCTGTCATATATATATATATATATATATATATATATATATATATATATATATATAGGCATTCAACAAGTGGGAATGTTTTGATTCAGTACGACTTCGCCCCCACAAGACTGCATGTTTGATTTAGATCAAGCGAGGGCGATATAAAGAAGTTGATTGCGAGAAAGGGATTGAGGCGCTGTTTTCTGTTGCGCCTAAAAAAGGTACATGGGTTGGGGGCCTGCCTAACAAAAGATGGCATTGCAGGCGTTACTTTGTAGTAGTAATTATTGCACAATTAGTTCTATGACTATTTAAGCTGGAGTCCTTATCAGTTCCCATGTGACCTCAAAGGCAATCAGTCACCCCTTCTCTCTGCAATACGAAACGTTCAGACCAACCTGGGGTAGGCTTCAAATCGACAGTTTAATTTATACGCCTGTCCATCAATTGCAATCTACCCTAATGTTACAGTGATCAGAACTCAAAAGCAATCTACCAAAGCTCTTCTGACCCGCGATCTTGGAATTCAAGCACCTAAAAGTGGTGACCCAAAGCAATCCTCACCGAGTCTCCTCCGTCCACAATAAAGCTCTTCTAACCCCATGAAAGAGGTGCAACTTAGAGAAATCATCACCTCAGAGAGCGTCGACCTGGCCGTCCCTGTTATACATAGAATGGCAAGGAGATCTCTATTAGTTCTTTTCTCTTTTTTCCTCCATTCTTTTCCTTTTCCATTGACACTTACAATCTCATTTCTTCAACGACGTGAATGAACCATACAATATTTCTATACCCCATTTAAAATTATTTCTAGTAAACCTGCATTCCTAGACCATCTAAACCCATTATTTCTATACCCCATTTAAAATTATTTCTAGTAAACCTGCATTCCTAGACCATCTAAACATGAAACTCGACCAGCTGAAGTGTCCACATCTGAGAAGGGCGAGGAGGATAAATATATGAAAAAAAATGCAATTGATTGATGCCAAAATGAATCATTCTTATGTCACAAAGCTACAAAAGAAACAAGTGTCCAAATCTGGGCACCGCAACGAGGAGGATAAATATATGAAGTAAAATGCAACTGATTGATGCCAAAATGAATATTCTTATGTCACAAAGCTACAAAAGAAAGACCATACTTTGTAACTGACTGATGCCTACTTCTGAGAAGCTTTCAGCTTGTTATTTTTGCCACCCCTCTTTCTTGAACTACTTTCAGCCTCTTCCTCTTCAGCCTTCTGTTCTGCCTCCAGTATGGCCAACTAGAATGGTTTCGACCAAATAAAGTCAGTGGCAGCCATAAGGCAATGAAATATTTTTCATGCCAAAAAGAGTCTTGGTTTATGTTGGTATATGATCACCTCATCAAGTATGGGTTTGAGCTCCTTAAACCGAGCATCAGCAAGATCAAAGCCATCTTTACGGAGCTCCTGATCCCAAATTTGAAATCAACATATGATGATGTGCGAAATAAGTACAAGATTTAAAAATATATTAATCTGAATTTTGCAACAAGCATGGTTTTCTGGCTTCTTCAGGTATTATGGCAAAACATTGTTATGAAACAAATTATTACTAAAAAAGCATTTTTACCATTTGCTCCTCCATTAACAAAATTGCTATAATGAACTTGTGTCATCCACACTAAGAAAGAATGGTATTCAATTCTTCAACTGCAGATATTTTAGTAAGGAATAAAAAAAATATTTTTTAAGCAGCCGTTGGGTGTTCAACAGTACAAAACTGGAGAGAGAGAGAGAGAGAGAGAGAGAGAGAGAGATGTGAGTGTCCTCAGCCAAACTGTTACTCAACATATTACCTACAATAAAAAAAAAAATCAATTTACCTTTCCGGTGTGTTGAGTGTGCTCATGTGCAGCCATTTGCCAATACATACATGTTCTTCTATAAAAATCCCTCAGAGATTCTCCAGGCTTTACAAGACACAAAACAACAGTGTGAAGATTGGCAAGAGTGCTTATTTAGTCTTTACTAAGAAAAAGTTAATTACAGAAAACGAAGACACTCAAAGGAAAATCATTAGATCAATATGATCATTATAAACAAATAAAGATGCACGAATTCAAGTACATGAAAACAGGATACAATATAATACAAGTTCGACATGACAAGGAAATAAGATACAAGAAAAAGAAGCAAATATGGCATGGCATGACTTACCTGTAAGTAAAATATTGAGAAAACAGGATAAAAAACGGCAATAAAAACGTTTTAAAATACAAAAATAGTATATAACAGCTTGATAATTTTAAACCGTTTGGTATATAACTACGTATCATGATATATAATAATTATAGTACAACATGTCCACACTTTAGGAAACAGAGAAGATACTACGAATTTACAGAACATGAATATCAACATATTAATTGCATTAATAATAATAAAGTATCTAATATTTTTAATAATTATTTTAAAATCAAGTACTTCAACAAAGTGTCCAATATATCCCAGAAGGATCCATAATTATCGTGTCTGACAGAACCAAAACACAAGTATCAGTGTCCTTTAGCAAGGCAACAACTGACAGATGCACCTATGGTGTACATGCAATACTTGGTGGAAGTATACTGAATAAAAAACCAAACAAAGACATGGATATAAGTGGGAGATATGTATGAAACATGTCAACCATAAATCTGCTATGTTGGTGCAATCGATGGATTTTACAGGTCTCTGATTGATTCAACCAGTTCAACCATGTTATTTGGTGGGCCTCGCCCTAATCTGCCTTTTGCCTCTTCAAGCTTCTGCATGTCTTTGTTACCTTCACTGGCAACAGTCAACCATCTTTTGTTAGCACCAACAAGGTACTGAACAATCAATTATCATCGTTGTTATCTTCTTGCCTGATTTGTGAGGTACCATGTAAAGAAGCAGCACTTAACAAGGCAGCACTTATCCTCTTTCAAGGCATACGAGTGCCACTCGGTGAGGAACAAACAGCATCACTTTGCTGCGATGGCTGATTTTCCATTACCACTGCAAGGACTTATTCTAGAGGAGTCCGGGTTATATCAACACACACAAGTCACAGCTAGTCCATGTATGGTTGGTTACCCATAGACTTTCAGCTTCCCTCAGAAGCTGGAGCTCTAATGTGAATTGTTGAGGTCAGCCATTCATATAATCTCTCACCAATGGGTCACAAACGTAATGTTTGTGAAAATGCCATACAAGTTAAGAAAAAGTTTCTGGAGAGAATTAAACACATCTCTTTTATATATTTTTCATATTTCTTTCATTGTGTATGAGAGTTAAATGTCCTAAACACACACACACACACACATACATATATATGCATATATGTGTGTATATGTATATATGTGTACACACACACACACACACACACACTTCAAAACATTGACAAATTGCTGAACAGAACAAGTTATTTATATACAATGTAATATTAAAAACATAAATGTACTCTTTAATTATCATACCAATGCCACATTATATCCTACTTTTACAACATATGTCACACTCCATAACCATATCTAGTATTGAATCTCATATTTGTACCGGTGCTTAATAGCTAAACAGATGCCAGTCTGTGATCTGTGCCAGAGCATGACCAACAAAAATATACCAATATAGATAGCAGATGTGCAGGCTACTAAGTCTGCCACAGTGAATAATGCACGGTGAACAACCAAAAGGCTATCAGCAGTAAGTGCAACTGTTTCTTCCAATATGACATAGGATACTATAGGCAATCAACAAAAAAGAAGATTGCTAATAAAAAAGAAAGCTGCAAGGTGTAAAAGAAACTACCATTGGAGTCCTCTGGGAATCTGAAAGTCCAAGGCTTATTCTTATCTGCTCTATCCTGGTCCGTTTCTCTTTTCTGCGCAACTTCTTACCTTCACCTTTTAAGACAGAAACAGCACTTCCCATATCCAAAATCATATTACCTTCACCTGTGGACTTCACAAGCATGCATAAAGATCAAACCCATTTAATAAAATAGAGTTAAAACAGGTTGTCATGCAAAATAGCAAGAGAAAACTTATGACAATAACAGAACAGAAAAGGTATAGCATGGATGAAAGGAAGAGGCTCTCAATGACAAACCACATCCAGCAGTTGCTTTTATAATATCGGATATGATGTTGGGGCAGTAATCCGTGTAGTACGATGACAGTTGCTTTTCACGCATCACTTGCGAGTACGATGACATTGTATATTGACTTCACCACTAGATTGCATCACATGCCCATGCAACATTTCATAAATGCAAAAAGAAGAATGTGCTTGTGTCCACCAGGTCACCAACACTTCTGCAACTCATAATTGTGCAAATATGGGCTCCAAACCATGTGTATGCAGGTTGGCCATAGACATGTACATAAAATACACACCGTGCCATGCGCAACCATACAATGTGATACCATGCTGCAGGAGCTTGGCCTTCTCTATACAGTACAATAGTACATCATAGACTTCCACACTGTCGGTAAGGCCTCAACAATTTACATACACCATGATACATATTGCAATGAACAATAGAACCTCAATCCGAGTGTCTTAGAAAATGCTAGGAAGGATCATAATCAGAAAGCATGCATATTTCAACCACTATAGAATCTCCCGCACAATTGTTACATCAAGAGTTACATTGAAACTGGCTCTCAAGATTCGTGTTTCTATCAAGGATTTGCAATGTTGAGATGTGTGAATGGTATTAACCCTGCTAGCAGACTGCCAGCATGGTTGAGAGGAGCACACCACACATGCAAATCCATAGGTCCTATATATATGTGTCAGCATGACAGAGCAAAAACCCACAAAGTATTAACCCTGCTAGCAGACTGCCAGCATGGTTGCGAGGAGCACACCCACACATGCAAATCCATATGTCCTATATATATGTGTCAGCATGACAGAGCAAAAGCCCCCATAGTAGGAAATACAAACAAAGATTGACCAGAATAGATATCTCATGTTCAAACCAGTATTTTTAAATGCGCTAGGCACTACAGATTGCAAGGTCCCTTATTGCCTGAGGTTCTAGACACTGTTTCACCTTGCTTGCCTAAGCGCCTACGTGAATGCCCAAATGTCTTTTGACATCCATGTTCCAAACTCTGTTCTCCAATGATGAACATATACAATAGTCAGAAATTGAACCTCTATAAATGAATTCATCATCATCCTAGCTACTTGTTAATGTCCCCACCAGTTTCCTTTACCAGAAATGGTATAACCCAGAAGATATGCTGCTTCCAACAAATGTAACTTATCCAGATAAATGGTATAATCCAGAAGATATGCTGCTCGTACCAGTTTCCTTTACCAGATAAATGGTATAATCCGGGAGATATGCTGCTTCCAACAAATGCAACTTATCCAGAACATACTTAAGGACGAATTGGATGTGGCAGGTAGACTTGAGCCAACGTTTGGAACAACATTCCCATTCTGACTTGCCGTAAAACAATGTAAGAATTTAATAATTACTTGAACAGAATGAATCAGTACACCTTATAATCAATGCAAAAATATGAATTCCCTTCTAAATCTTATTAGATCTTGACAAAAAATTGACAATATCCAAATTGATAAACATGAACACCATTCTCAGGTATCTTCCAAAAGCATGCCTCATCTTCACCACGTGACATGGTACACACCAGCCATATTTGCAGAACAATGGAAAAAACTTAAAAAAGTTGGACATGAATGTAGCATTGAGCTATATAGAATTATCTTCGTAACTTAAAAATTCCATTTGAATTATCTTGGTAATTCTTCTTTGTAAACTAGGAAACAAAAATTGACAAACTATCAGCTTGTATTTCTCAGTTAGTAAACTGTCTATATGTATTTGTCATGTACAAAAAGACCAAAACAAATAAGTTGTTGTGATTTAAAAGCCTTAAAAGTAACTTACACCCAAATTGCCATCATCTTCATCGTCGTCGTCATCATCTGTCTCATCACTGTCATCACTACTGCTTTCTTCAGTGCCATCATCAATATCTTCATCATCATCATCAGATACTTCTAACCACTCTGATTCTGATGCCTGCATATAATAAAATAGAGAAAAAAATTAGTAAATCGTATACCTAATTTTTAACCAGGTAACTTAATGATTTTGAAGAATGCTACAAAATTGAGAATTGATGAGAAGTGTCTATGAATTTACATAAACAGAAATATTTCTTTGTGAACATAAAAGTAAATAGTATAAGTATATATAAAAGATGGAAACCATATAGTGGTCAAATTTCAAAGAGAAGAAATTGCTAACCAACAGACACAAGAAAGTACTAAGGTCATAAGTTACTAAAAGCAAAAGATGTTTAAGGTACAAACCGGTATGATGCACTTCCACTCGTCTAATTTGCTGAGGTTGAGTGAGTACAGATCATCAAGCGTAATCTCACGATCTTTAACTTCCATCATTCCACCATACAAGTAGAGAGTATCTTTCCCAACAACCATGCAAGAATTAATACGTCCGCAAGGCCTTACTGCCTAAAGTTAAAGAATGTTAAGTGAATACCAAGAAAGAAAAGAAAAAACAGATGATGGAAACCCAAATATCCATGTGGTCACCTCTGACGAAGTGCATGCTTGTGATGCAGAATTGCCACCTAGTCCTTGTACTTTCACATCAGGCACCCTTTTTGAGGTAACTGTCCCAAGGGAGAGACTTTTTCCCATCTGATTAGAAACTTCATTAACATCATCTCCCACATCAGTTGCTTCCTCGTAACTTTCCATATTCTCATTCCCATCATAATCTTCAGACATCTCTGGATCATCTTGTGTTTCCTTTGAAAGATTGAAATCCTTTCTTAATTCATTTCCTCTGCTTCCTTTAAACTGCAATTAAATTTAAAAAATATATGTCAGACTCAGCACTTAAATTGATGCACATGTCACCTTTTAACTGTAAATCTAAGAACACGGTACCCAACAAAAAATGGTGGTTGAGTGGCAGGGAAAATCTCATAATTTCATGCACCAATTTTGGATATCTGACAAGTATTAAATGATAAGTTCAGCAAAAAATTTATCCTCCGCAGCAACGGAAATGGTGGTTTACAGCAAGGTTCGCAATATCGTACCGTACCGATATTTTGACTTGGGCTCGGTACCGGTACGGTACGGTATACCGAGCGGTACACCCAGGTGTGCCTAGTATTATAGCACTACAACAGTGCACTGCTACAGTGCTACAGTGCACTCGGGCCGGTAACAGACGGTCCGCATACCGACAACCTGTCGGACCAGTATGTACCACCCGTACCGGGTGGTACAGTTCGGTACGGCAAACCCTGGTTTACAGTACCTAAGACAATGTTCACATTGCACCATAGCCAATTTTTTAAAAGGTAAAACATATCTAAATATCAAGTTCTAGCTAAATCAGCCAGAAGACTTACATCTATTGTGGTTCACACCACATTCTTCTACAAGAACAAATGAAAGTTGCATTAACACCGTGCTACTACGCACACAGCAGAATACCATAATTTTCATTTGGGTAAGGATATCAAATTCAAAAAATGGAACATGGATTAGAGATGTGAGAAGAATGTGTACATCTTCTGTAACCAAAATCGACCTGGCTAAGCCTTGGGTTACTGGACCACACTAGTTGGACCACAAATTTCAGTAAAAAATATCAATATAAAAATTCATTTATTTTATTTGTACTTTTCAGTTTTTTTCCTCCCTTTTTTTTTTCTTTTCTTCTTTTCTTCTCTGTTTACCAACACTTCAGCCATCCTCCTCTTTCCAGTCTTCTTCTTTCCTCCTACTTATGATTATATTTTTTTTGTCAGCTGAGTGTCCTCCTCGCTCCTCTTCTCTCCCTCCTTGTTTAGTGTGAGGCCAAGTGAGAGCATAGCAACGAGAGAGGGAGAAAGGATGGCAGTGTGAGTCAACAAAAAGGACCAATTTTGATTTGCTCTGCTCGATGGCTCATTGAATACCTGACCAGGTCAATGGGTTAAATTTGATTGTGAAATACAGACGACATTGATAGACTAACCGAGCAAAATGTATGGTTCCAGCTAGTTTGGTCTGACCAGCCAATTTGGTCCACTTCTCATAAATATGACTTAAATGGTAAACCAAACATATAGCTAAAATCTGTATCATAGAAAGCTAATTTAAAAAATAAAGAGATAAAAAAAGCTTCTGTGAAGGATATACACTAAAGTTGATTTTCACCAAACCATGCCATGTCAAACAACTGCTTTTCTGTCCAATTGTAGCTCAACTAAAAAACCATTTCCCTGGCTCACTCCAACTGGGAGAGAGAAAAGAGGATTCGAAAACTGAAGAGAACACAAGGCATTCCAGTGGTAAAAAGAAAAGGCAAAGAGAATATCTGGGACAGCAAGACTTAAAAGCAAGATGGGGTACATCTGGAATTGCCAAAATTATAATATGGCTCCCTAAAAAGTATAATCAATACGATCAAATGTACCATGGGTGTCAAATGGTTCGGAGAAATTTCAGGTTTCTAACCAACCAAACATATGAAAGCATAAGAAACAAAGCATCATGCACATGTTGTACATTATTTTATTAATATGCTACATCTTTACCAGGTACCAAAATTGATTACAGACTGCCTAATGAAATACCAACCTTGACCCCTCAAAACAAAGAAAAAAAATGAACCACTTGTACACCTGGAGACTAGTTCCATTATACATAAAATCCATGTACACATCGAAAAATATAATAATGTACATGTTGTTGATCAACCAGCACATAATGAAAGAAAGTGGATTGTTGAAGCTAAGTTCTGCTACAAATAGATATATAAGGTAAGCGCACCAATTGTCTCGTTACAAGACTTCAAGCACAGAAATACAGAAAGCAAACCGTTGCAACTGTAAATCAACATATTGAATCTGCATTGTAGATAATACATGTATAACACAGAATACAACACATAATTAACAAACAATATTCAGAAATGGGCAAGAAAAAGGAAGAATGTAGAGTGACTTACGTATCAACGCATAGGATCGAAATAGGGCGTGACATCAATTATCATGTGAAAAATTAATTGTAATAGAAGACAATCAACCTCAATCATGCAAATACTGTACCTGCAGGGGACCGCCCCTAATGAGGTGAGGATGGGGGAATAAAACGGGAATGGGGGCGGTGATGAGAAGCATTTTCTATTACCAACATGGTTATGGGGTGGGAACAGGAAGAGCACTCCCCACCTTGTCCCATACACATCCCTGCCCCATCTATATTATTATACTATATCGTATTATATATTTAATAACAATAATAATAATAATATATATATACATATTTGAGAATTGAACCAATACCTATAACACCAACATTCCAATATTAACCACTAAGTCAATTTTGTGTTCAATTTATAATTTTTAATATTATTAATTAGTTTTGATATATTTTATTTTTTTTAATTAATTAGGAGAATATGGAGAACCCACGGGTTGTAACCCCCCCCCCCCCCCCCCCCCCCACCCCCCAAATAGGGATTCTTTGTCCCAGCCCCCACCCGATTTAAATGGGAAATGAGGTGGGGATGAGGGATGGAGGATGGGGGTTGAGATAAGGACAGTGACCGGGGAAGCACTCCCCGCCCCTGTCCCACCCTGTTGACATCCGTAATTACAAATTAAAAACACAAAAGGTTATTAGCTAAACAATAAACCATAGCATCTAATTTCATAATTAGCTGTCAACTATAGGAACCAAAATACATTACATGAATGTATTGTTTTAGGACCACAATAATGAAGAGACTAAAGGCTAGGGACAATATAACAAAAGTGAAACTCAACCATAGGTTGCAAACCAATCATGCTTTCAAGGACTCAAAGCACAAAGACAAAGTAGGTCAAGCATGCCTTACAAGCATAATACCTAATTTAAAGAATACCTTGCAGGTAATCATCAAATACACTTTGCAAATTACCATTTTTCATGTTTGCAAATTACCTAGTTTTTGATGCCTATAACTGCATTGCTTCCCAAATAGCAGACCATTTCAATGCATTTGAACCACATGCTATAAATTCCTCCGAACCATAAAGCACCAAAGCTCATGTCATGCATAAAATTTAAGTCAACCTAAATAATTGTCTAACCATACAATTTCAGTGCAAATAACATCAATATTAGAGACATTCAAAAAATAAAAATAATGGGCAGTGCAGGGCATGATAATCTGTTGATGGTTACCACAGTAATACATTACCTTATCTTTTGTAGACTTATCCTTCCTTAGTTCCAAAGGATACCTAAAAATAATGAAAAGAAATTACTTCAAAAATCTCACACAGCGTGGCTGTATAACAATAACATAATTGTTATGCTTGGCGCCTAATATATGTTAAACAGCATTTTTTTCATATAAAGAACAACCTCCAAAATCATTTTGTATGTTGGTAACAAAAAGAACTTCCGGATCATGGATATGTACAAGTTCCTATGTCGATAAAAACGTCATCTTCATTTGTACATGAATGTATTACATATTATCATGTTAAAATATTCTACTAATTACAGAAACAGCTATAATCACATCTAAGGAGCAACAATCAATTAAGACCATTGTCTCCAACAGGTAAATGAAACCCGTATACAACAGATTTCCAAGTTCATAAGTATTAGAGCAGAAATGTTCATTAAAATGTTATAAGTATCTTGTGAAATTTATGGATGAAATAACTCATACATTTAGGATAAGATTTTTATCATCACAATTCACTGTGTACCATGAGCAAATTACAAACTTCAATGCTTCATAAGTCCACTAGAATAAACCAATTTTAACCAATGATAAAAGGAGAATTGTAAGTTTCATAAGAGTGGAGTCGAAGTATACATAATTTAGCACACTAAACAAACTTCAGATATTGTTAATGGGTTTTAAGGTTTAGGGTTTCAAACATATCATTTTTATTTTTTTATACTAAACCTGCCCTCTGTACAATTGATCCATTGATTCAACCAATGATCCAAAGACCCAAGACTAAACCAGACCAATATTCAAGCCAATTCTAATAAATATGCTTAAGAGTCCTAATCAGTGTAATTTCTGAAATCTTAGTTTGGGCTACTTCAAGACTTAGTTCCACCAATTCAGCATGTTGAAGTCAGTCATGTGTGCAATCCCAAGTTGTCTTTGCCTGTTCAACAACCATGGTCACCCATCTTATGCTCCCTTCCATCCCATGTAATACCATTTGCAGAAAATGGCATTCGATTGCAAATTTGAGATTGTATTCTATATTTCTATTTCAGTCTTTGCATCATTATTCGTTCTGCATTGAAGTCCAAGTATGACCAAAACTAATGTGATCAAAAGCATAAATTTGAAAGTATTCAAGGATTTTAGATGATATATATACACCAAGAAAACACAATTCTATTCTGTACCACATGCACAAATGTGCAATGTGCAACCCTAATGCCACCATTGGCCTTTGTGAAATCTTATGACAGGCAAATTAAGCCAAGAATCCTGGCACCAATCTATTCTAGATATCCAGGTTATTGCTGTGGTTCGACTGATTACATTTGTCAAGCCACCAGCGATAATGCTCTGAATATGTGTGTCAAAATAGGTTCTTATTTATATTTACATTTCTAGTTGTTCAACTGATTATCTTCATCCAACAATACTGTCCATTAACAAGCAAATATAAATAGGCAACAACTTCTACATTTTCTCATCAAGAACTAGAAACACATTATAAAATAACAATAAAAATAAAATAACAATAAAAATAAGTTAGAGCCGCATAAAAAACTCTGATCAACAAAATGATTCAGAAAAATCACCTCAATAATTAGGACAACAACATCCATGTAGTAGAAAAAACATACCATCGGTGACTGTCAAGTTGGAAGCCATATAGTTCATTCATAAACAAGCTCATCAGTAGGTCACCTGCATCAAATAATGCAATATAGTCAATTTGCATGCCAATGGTCAACAAAAGGTAGAGTGTAAGAAGCTTGCTTGAGATAAGAATGCACTGAAGATAAAATCAGCTCAGCTGTCAGTTACATTTGGCAAAATCGAAATGAACAAGAAATAAAATACAACAAAGGTGTGAGTGCTATCAGTCATAAGAAGGGCACTATTCCATGTGTTCCTATGCAGCTGTCCACAAAAACATCTTAGCCAGCATTATGCACATGGGTGCTGGCCGCTGCGTGTGATGACTGATGCTTTACATGTAGATACATATTGGCGTCGAAGCAATTAAATTCATAAGATTTGCCTAGTCAAACTCCATTCAGAAATACATGGGATGTAATTCCAGTTCAATAAGAGCACTTCCAAGTACTTGACAATAAAATGCTCAATATTCAATACTTATAAGTATCAACGACTACAATTAATGTTGCTTTGCAAGACAGATTTATAGAAAAATAATGGACCAAAGTCAACATTGTTATTTTTATCTGGTGAAACCAACAATTTAATGAGTACAAAATAGTTAAATACAGCCAATGTACCATGATACAATTTATAGAGACAAAAAAGGTTATGCAACAGAAATATGATAGTAAAATAGATCAAAGGTAGACAGCAGGAAAGAAAAATAAACATAACCTTCAGTTTCCATGTCCACAACACCTCCAAAAAGAACAGCCCTCCTCTTGTGAACAGACATGGAAAAACCAGCACGAGGCCCAGGAGGCATCCCACTCTTCTTAACCTATCATTACCCAGAAACAAGAAAAACTGAGAAAAAATTTAACTCTAAGTCAAAATTTTATGAACTCTTGTCATGAATTATACACAACAACAACAGGACATAGAATCCCAACTATTTTGAGCCAGCTAAATGGATCTTCTCCCACCATTGAGCTCTATGTAATGCAATAACTCTAGCAAAAACATAGAAATCTCCTTTTAATGTTTCTAGTAAAGTGTTCTTAGATCTCTCTAGTTGTCCCTACACCACTAATCCTAGTCAACTCAAATGTCCAATCAAAATATCTCAAGGTCTCTTTGCAAGCATGTACGATTGATTATGCACAAAAATCTTACGACGTCATTCCGTAACTGCATTTTACTTAAGAGTAAAAAATGTTACAATACTAAAACATAGAGCACAAGATGAAACTAACATTATCCATAGGCATTTGTGCATGGATTAAAGCATGTACACCTCATGAGAGGGTATGATATAGTGCAGTCTCATGCAAATAGTACCAAAGTCATGAACACAAAAAGATACATTGGCTCTAAAATAGCTGACACCTGTGAACATGCAAACAATTCATAGCATGAATTTATATGTGCCATTAATTTACCAAAATGCTAAATTTTAGGTGGCAGTATACTGAACAGGCACATCAATCCTTCTGATTCTCCTTCTTAGGTGGAGGAAGAAAAGGAAGCATTTTGAGTAAGAAGGAATAAAATGCCAGAAGAGAATAAACGATAACTTCCAAATAATCCATTTATTGAGAAGAAATCATCATGCACAATCCACATCCAAAAGTTTAAACTTGTACACAGAAAAAAACCTTGTTCCATTCCCATGTTCGAGGATCAAGTGACCATATGTCAGAATGGACAATTCCTTTCTCTGAGCCATGTTTGTCAGATACAACTTCTTTAGAATAGCCACCATATAAGAATATCTAGACATGAAAATTAATACAAATTAGAAAAAGACAAAAATCAATTCATTATAAGAAAACCAACATTTGCCCAGTGAAAAAAGAAACACTATTTGAATGTAAAATATAACAAACAAAAGAACGATATGTTGGCTAAATTTTTTATAAAACAATAACAACCCTACTACCTTAGAAACTCCAACAAGTATCAAAAATGGTTATTTCACATATAGGTCACAGCAGATATGTGTGATTTAACATAAGTAGCATGCCTCGAATGTAGCTTGAGGTTATAATGAACATTAAGACAATAAAAAAAAGGAAGAAGATCATTAAGAGAACCAATGAATGTTACTATTTTAAATGTCTAGAATGACCTCCCTTCAATTTAAAAAAAAATATTAAATATATAGATAACATAAACTGACCTTTAAAAATAATACAACTTGTAATTTCTGTTTTTAAGAAACAACCACTTAAATTTTAAAGTTAGGTTATTAAAATTTGGGGGTGCTTGGTACAAGGTTCAAAATCTGATAATTCAAAGCTCACATACCTAAGTATAATGGCTATCCCTATATTTAATTCTTTTTAAAAGGTGAAATTCCACAGTTTTAAATGTCATTTTCAACCTCCCAAACTGATGAAATGTATCTATATTACTATATAACAAGAGACAGGCATTGCATAGAACCAACAGTAGCAAATTTATGCATCAAAAATTGAAATAATGCACCAAAAGAGGAAAATGAATATAACATAATAGTTCACTTACTTCATCTTGAAAAACAAAAAGCTGAAATCCACTACGTGCACTAGGCCACATGCATCCAGGTCGAGGTTTTATTTCTTGCCACTACAGTTAGAAGAAACATGAATAATAAGATATAAAGAAAGAATAGAAACCACATCTCATTTTGTAGTAAACTGGTCTGCAGAAGAAACAAACAGAGCATCATATATAACAAAGTAAATCATGCTAGAAGAATCCACCTTGAACTGATCCAGATCAAAAACATGCAAATCATTGTAGTACCTGCAAACCAAAAGAAAAAACTGAGTTCCTAGATTCAAATATAATAAATATCCAAAAGGCAAAACATATTACCATGAAGTGGTTTTATTAGTAATTAATGACCTTCACAAAAATTAGCAATAGTGAAACTTCGAAGATGAAATAATGTAGACCACGGAGTAAAGATAGAATCTTCTCTCATTTTTGACAAGGAACATTTTCTTGGTCAGTGAGTCTATTTCATGACTCTAAACTTTGGCTATAAAGAAATACTTTATAAATTAAGGGCTTAGACTAAGCATGACTAAGACTGAACGTATAAAGTTCAACATTAGCAATACCAAGTAAGGCATCAGTCATAAAATCATACTTCAAGATCAAGTCTAGTTTGGTCGATTTAGTTTAAGGGTCAAGTTGAGTTTATTTTCAATTAATTTTGCATTCTTCATCCTTCACTCCCTATCCTGCTTTATTTATGATGTGTTGTAATCTTTGTCACAAGGACCTGAAACTGCACAATGGAAGCAACTGATGAAGATTGGATTGTGGGTTCATGACCGTCTCCAGTCCACAATTAAAACTAGATTAAGTTTATTAGCTAAGTTGATCAAAATCAATCAACATAGTTACTTAAGGATCAAATAACTAAGTCATCAGGATTTATTTCAAAATTTGAAGATTTTGTCCCTACTTTTATCAACATTTTTGAAAGGCCAATTAAATTTCATTGGTTGTTACCTTAACTTTTTAAGATATTAGTAGTACAAATTTTTGTACATAATCAATTAACAGTTAGAACAAAACCAGCACTGAATTCAAATGACAAAAATGGATATGGTAACATAGACACAAAATCAACATTAACATGACAGAATATTAAAGATTATGACCAGTAAGAAAAAGGACATATACTTAGTACTTGTAATATTTATTCTCTTTTTATCTTCTGTAAAACTATTTATGTTAAGATAAAGAGAAATGTGGTAACATAAATGTGTCAGATTAACAGAAAAGTTTACATTACAAAATATCGGGTACCAAATTCCTACTTTTTCAACAGTAAGCCCATCAAGAAATAAAGTTCATTCCAAACTATCATCACCTTCCAATAAGAGACTATTTGAGTGTCATGATCAACCTCACTCAAAATCCTTGCCAGAACCCAATTGTCACCAAATGTAATCCAAGATACATCATTAAAATTCCAATAAGGAACCATTGCATGGTATGACATCTTAGTGCGAACCAAGGTATACAGTTTCAAATGATACCGGGCGGTACGTACCGGTCCGATAGTAAACCGGTACATGGACCGTTCACTATCGGACGGTATTTTTTTATTTATAAATTATATAAATATAAAGGCAATGTCGCCTTTATCTTGGGGAGAAGAGAGGCAACATCACACATTTTTTTAAAAATTATATATAAATATATATATATATAAATAAAAGATTATATATATATATATAGATGTCGCCTCAACGACATCGCCTCGCCTGGGAGAAGATGGGCGACATCGCAGATTTTTTTAACTTTTATATATAAATATATATAAAAATAAATAGATATATAAATAAAAGATTATATATATATATATATATATAGAGGCGACGTCGTTTCGAAACTTCGATACGGTACGACAAAAGTTTATTTATTATATAATAAAAGATTATTTATTTTAAAAGATTATTTATTATATAAATAAAAGATTATATATATATTATATATATAAGTATATACACATATACACATATATATATACATATATATACACATATATATATACATATATATACACATATATATATATACATATATATACACATATATATATATACATATATATACACATATATATACATATATATATATATATACCTACCGAATGGTATACCGCTCGATATATAGTATCGTACCATACCGAGAGAATGTTGAAACTTCGATACGGTACGATATTTCAATCCTTGGTGTGAACACACATCTCAATGTGTTAACCCATAAAGAGAAGTTGATAGGTTACCTGATATTGATTTCTAAAACCTGACAGCTTAATGGCGCAATAACTTGTAAAAGGATGAGCTTTGACCATGTGATTCAAAATGCTTCAACCAAGTTATTAGCAGTATGCCTAATCCAACACATTATGATCTCTTGATACAAAACCAAAAACCACAATATAACAAGCATGATGCAGGTAGGTACATACATCGATCGGCAAGGGATAAGAAGAAAAAATTATTATTAAAAAATAGAAAGCAAATATGTCAAAAACAAGTATCACAAAGACAAAATAAAATAACATAAGCTTGAGCCAAAAAGAAATCAAACCTTACTTCCCTGAGAGTGTCATAAAAGCCACCAAAAACAATAATTTTGTGCTTGTACAACACCTGACAACGGAAAAGGGTTAAAGAGCTGATGTCATTACATAATTATGCAACACTAACATTGGTCCTGGAGGCATTTAATCACTTCACAATTGAAAATGACTGCATCCAGCAAGAGTAACAAAGACAACACACATTCAGAAGTACAAGGATGTATATTAGTGCAAACTCAAAAGCATCAATAATAAACCAAACCACTATTCATGCACCATATATGACATTAAAAATTTCTACTTTTTCATGGATTCAGAATAATACTATTGAAATTTAGCGGAAGCAACCATTTGTCGTTTGATTTTAGTCTTTCATAAATTGCAATAATGAAGTTTGTGTAGTACACTAGAGCAGAAAAGGTGAATTTAGAATGCTCCAAAATAGTTTCACCAGCCATTTGACAACAAAAGAAGAATTTTTTTTGTCCTCTAATTTATGGAACCTTTTTAGATTCTTGACTACATGCATAAAGTGTAAACCACAACTCTTCTACTTGACCATGTATTTGGAAGTTGTACGAAATCTGTTGCTTAATATATTCTAGAGTATTCGAGTAGCAAACTCGATGAAATATATATTTACAAAACAGTGGTTATATTTTACACAGCAATAACAAATCTTTTGTCATTATTTTATGATAATTTGCTTATAATAATTGTTTACCACTCCAAGTGCTTCTCCGCAAGGAAAGACTGCTTTATCTATTCAGCCCCACTGCAAACTCCTATCAATTTGTGGAACTTGGAAATTGGATCAGTAATCAAGTTTGCCAAAATACAATAATAGAATTTTATGTTACCTATCAAGTACCAAATGTGCCTGATTTAGATAAAGTATAGATTATCTATAATTTTGTGAAGGTTCTGAAGATAAGACAGTGCATGAATACAACAGATGTATGGTTGGCTACATAAATAAAAAGCAAAATAGCACACATACCATGCGATGGCCTGAGCGGGCACTCGGACATCCTTTTAAAAGTAGTTGCTCCCATTGATTTGTCTTCAAATCCAACATCCAAAAGTCCTAAAACAGTAAATTGAATCATATAACAGGTTATTATTATAAGAACAAAAATCTTGTTAAGTTAAAAAGAAACCCAATTAAAGATTAGTTAAAATGGGGTTTGTTTTGGAAATCACAAGATGCATCACATATTTGAACTACACCCATGGTCCCATGGTTTAAAATACCTGAAGTGCACCTAATAGTAAGTCTACCGTCTGCTATCAATCTTTCCAGCATAGCATAATTCATCAAGCCTGAAGAGAAAAGGAACTAACAGGAAAGAAATATGAAACCACAAAGTTTCATACAACAATAAAATGGAACTTGGAAGATACAAAACATAGTTCATCTTTTCTAATAACCATTTACATTTTTGCTCTTCTCTTCTGTCCAGTTTACCATTTTCTCTACAACCAAAGAACAGCCTTTTTTCCTTGTTGTCAACTAATTGGATACCATATGACTCATCTAGACCAGCATAAAAAAAACATGCTTACATCCAAGGCTGTACTAGGCACAAATTTTGAACCTTACTGTTAGGAGCCCCACCTAACAAATGCCATTTCACTTTGAGAAAATACAAGCCTCAGAAAAGAGATTTAGAGGAAACGAAGAGAAGAAGGTGGAAGAAGAATATAACAATGCTTGAACCTAATGCTTTAGAGGTTTACAATCATCTAGCATTCATTCTATAGGCTACTATGCCCATAACCCTCCCATATGTTATAACCCAATCAATAAAAAAGACCACCATACTCACTCATGGCTAAAGTACCCATTGTGGTACCTGTAGCTACATGATGCTGCATCATAAAATGCACATAAAAGCTTCAAAGGTCCATGCACATAAAAGCACACTTAAATTGTAACATAATTTTTCAATTTTATGTTAATAACAAAAAAAACTGTGGCATTAAAGATGGTATTCAATTATTTGTAATGATCAAAGGAAAAGAATCCAGATAATAGAGAAAAAGGAAAGTAATTGAAGATTAAGCCATCACACGAAGGGTTTGACATCCTTATCTCTCTCACTTCTTTTTCTTCCTGCCCTTTTCTCAATTGCTACTGTTTCCTTTTCCACTGTTGTTTCCGCTTCCATCTTCCTTCTCTTGACCACTTCTTTAATATTGTGTTCTGCAGCTAATACTCATGTCTTATTCTTCATCAATTATATTTGTTCTTTCTGCTGCCAGATTCAAACGACTACGACCACTATACTAGCAGCTCATATTGGGTTCAAGATCAAGAAAATATATGCACATAAGAATAGTACAATCGTTTAGTCAGATGTTCCTAAGAAGTCAACATTCATTAGGCACATTACAGTTGCTTGTTTTCGGTATCGACTTCTAGTCATCCTCAATAGAACATCCATCATGTATTTTCCTTGCCAAAAAATGTAAATATGCCTAGCAAGTTAGAGTCAAACAAACAAGTACATGTGCATGCATCAATCAGAATCTATCAGATCAATTTGAATATACCACATGAACTTTTCACTTACAAAATTTCTGATAAGTAAACAAAGAACTAAATGAATAAAATATCAAATCTCATAGATAAGTTGATCAAAACAATTACCTTATAATGATGAAAACGTTCCTGGTTTGGAGACGTAAATTCTCCACCTATGGAATAAAATCGATATAAATTACACACGAGAAAGTGACTGGGGTTAGTGACAATATATGATGAGTTTAGGTTAATTACCAAATATATAAATATGGTCTTTCCATGCAACAGCTTGATGAGCACTACGAGGAGGTGGACTATTGGGACTTGATATCAACTTCCATTCATTTTTTTCTACATCATATCGATAAAGATCACCATAAACAAAAGTCTGCAGCAACAACTTGGTCGGTTAACATACATCAGGACTCCCACAGCAAAAAATTTACTACACAGATATATTTCATTTGCCTATAATGAAGCATATTTTGTTTTATTTTTCATTTTATGATATCCAAAAAGAAGGGAATGCAACAAAATAAGAAACATAAAACATGGATATCTAAACTATAATGCCACAAAGATAGGAAATAAATGAAAAGCAAATCAATTTCAACAATACATTTAGAATAGTGTACTTGTTAGTTCTGACCTTGTTGCCATTGTAAAACTCTCCCCCATACAAAATCAACTCGGTGTCTTTCAATGGATTAATGATCAGCTGCAAGAAAAGGATATCAATTAGAAACCTATCTTTGAAATACTAACAATTAGGTATGACAGAAGCCTTGGTTGCCAGCGAGTGCATGGCTTGATTTTTGTTTCATTCTGTTAATAATAAAGGTTAGAGCCCTGACCCATTTTAAAGCAGAAAAGAGGGAAAATTAATCAAGTACAAGCATTCAATGTTCATGTTTTGAACTTATCTTGGTCAACTGTTTATAAAGCCAGTCAAGAAATTAACGCAGTTATTTTGTCGAACATATACATTCCTAAGAAGAATGTCAAAACTACAAAACGACTAACGTGGTGGGTACCATAATCTCTCTTTCCCGTTAACCAGGCCAGTTTTTCTGAGGGAATTTGACTCGGTTACCCACAAAAGAAGCATTTAGGTACATACGCCTATCGCTAAACAAATAGCCAAGAAAAGATAGCAATAACCTAATCTCGAAATCGCAAACCCTATCATCAAGAATCTTCATGACGAATTACCGAACAACCGGACCGGGGAGAAGGGGCGGGGACGTTCTCCTCGACGTGGACTTCCTTCTTCTTCGCCTCCTCCTTCTGTATGTTTTTCTACAGCAAAAGGTGAACCGCGGAAAAGAAAGACGAAAAGATCACAACACAAGAAAAAAAAAGAAAGGAATCAAGAGAGGACAACACTAAGGTTTGAGTGGGAGACGAGCGATTACGAGGATGGCGTCGATGTCGTCCTCCTGGGAGACGTTCTTCTTGCTCTCCCTGCGCACCTTCTTCTCCTCGGCCTTGGCCGTCTTCCGCTCCGTCTTCTCCTTCCCCTTGCCGGGCTTCTTCGTCTTCTTCCCCATTCTTGAACAATCACCGCCCCTTTGCCTTCGCCGCTCCCCTCTTCTCGTGCTCTACCGAAGTGCGATCGTCGGAGATGCACTTGCGTCCGCTCGTATTAAAGTGAACCTATGCAAGCCTAAACCGGGCCGGCCAAAACGCAACCCTAGCCATTGCTGTCGGTTAGTCGTTACTGTAACGTCAGGGCATCATGCAGCATAATTTCCGGTCCGGTTTATAAATGGCGGTCTTAAACCTATGAATCGCGGTCCGAACCAGATGTGGTGGTATGGTGAAACCATGGCCTAAAGTAGACCGGGAACAAATCTGAGAAAGAAAAGAAGACCAATAGTACAGGGAAGAATCTTTCGGGTGAACCAAGTCATGAACACTCTTATTCATTTATAGAGGATATATTAGCTTAGTCACCAACATTAGGATTGAAATAAATATGCCTATAAAGTTTTTTATTAATTTAAAATTATTTATTTTTTAATGATTAATAGATGTATATATGCACTAGACTATACTATATATTATTATAACTTTTGAAATTAAAGGTTTTGTGATGTTTGCCTTACGCATAACCTATCATATTGATTGTGAAGGTCATATCGATCATGTCACGTATTTTATCCAACTAAGACACATTGAGTGCATAATATATTTTATCTCATTATAACATGTCAAAAGGAGATATGTTGGTTATCAAGGTTATGTCAAATGTGTCATGTTTTGTTTCTGTTATGAGTATATCGAGTGTATCATAGCTTGATTAAGCACATCGAGAGCAGAAAGATATATTGCCCATAAAGGTCATGTCAATGACATCATGCACTTTGCATAATTATAGCACATCAAGCATGGGGAGATGCATTAGTCACAAAGGTTATATTGCTTGTTCAAACACTTTATCCAGTTACGAGTGAGAAATGCTAACCATGAAGGTCACCTCAAGCATGGGGAGACACATATGTGAAGGCTATATCGGGCATGTCAAATGCTATACTTGGCGATGGTCGCAAAGGCTACATCAAACACATCGCATGCATTTCAAGACACATTGGGCACATGGAGTGCAAGAGACCGGTTGACAGTAGAGGTCCCTTTGTGTGTTTTGCCCCTTTATGACATATTGAGAATATGATACATGTTAGTCATTTAACCTAGGCACATTGCACACTTTGTTTGACTAAAGTACATCGAGCGTAGGAAGACACTAATTGCTAATATTGTATTGGCATGTTCCACACTTTGCTCGGTTAGAGCATGTCGAGTACATGTAGACATATTAACCTCGAAAAGCTATGTTTGGTGTATTACACACTTTGCTGAGTTAGGTGTGTTAAGTGTGGGAAGATACATTAGCCATGAAGGTTGCATCACATGTATCGAGCATAGAAAGATGCATTAGCAATATCGAGCACATCACATGTTGTTTTACCTGATTAGGATACATCGGGTGCAAGGAGACCTATTGGTTGTGAAGGTTGCGTTGAGTGCTTTTCATAGTTATAGCACATTGAGCACTGATAGTAGACCTGTGGGTTGTGAAGATTACGTGGGGCTCATCATATGCTCTATTTGATTATGATACTTCAAGCTCAAGGAGACACGTTGGCTACAAAAGCAATGTCTAACATGTCAAATGCTTAACTTAGTTAAAATACATACATATAAGAAGATATGTTAACATAATGCTACATCAAGTGTATGACACTTTGTTTGATTTTGGCACGTGGAGTGAGGAGAGAGGTGATTGTCATGAAACTCATGTCGAGCATCAAGAGATGTGTTCATCTCAAATACAATATTGAGCTCATCATACGCTTTGCCTAGTTAGGGTATGTTAAGAGTGGGAAGATGCATTAGATGCATCAAGGCTACATAAATAGAGACATTTACAACGCATGCGAGAAGGATATTCACTTAATACGTGAAATGATAAGTCATGCTAATCGTTACATACTTTGTCTAATTATAGTGATTCAAGCTTAGAGAGACACATTAGTCGTGAATAGCATATCAAGATTGCTTAGATCAGGTAATTTATAGCAAGTTGGAGACATACAAGAAGGATATTCACATAATGCATGAGATGACAATTCATGTTGATGCATTGATAGCAAAGGTGATACCAAAGTGTCACATTATTTGTTTAGTCATGATCAATGTTGTCAATAATTTTATTCTAAATTATATATTAATGATTTACTGGTCATGGGTAAACTTCTGAATGGACTTTTTAAAATCTCTAGAAATTTCTTTTGGGTGAATCTTAATACAATAAAAAATGTATTTGATAAATTTGGATACCATATGTTCAGCCAAGGAGGATGGGGTTTTGGGAATATGTGATTTTATCATAGTTAAAAAATTCATTACTGTCAAAGATATTTTTCTTCTTTTTCTTAATAATAATAATCTTCTTTGGGTTATGGTCACTGAATATGATAACTTATACTCGTGGGTTAAAAAAAGAATTCAAAAAGCTTTTATGGACTTTTAGAAATATGCAAAACCTCTTGTTTAATACTAGGAATACTTCCGAAAGGTAATATGTAATCGTACGATAGTATCCTTATGGGAGGGCTCTTGGGTTAAAATTTTGAGTACTTGACCTATTTATGTGAATATTTAAGAAAATTAAAGATTCTATAAGGTCTCTAATCTAAAATGTGATGGTTGTTATGATCAGAATAAGATTTTTATGATCTTTGGACCTCTTTAGATTCATTTATCGAGTAACCTCATAAATGAATTAGACTAACAACCTTGATTGCATACTAACAGTTAAAGCGAAAGCATCGAAAATAATTAAGGTGGAGGCTTGTTCTAATTGGAAAGTGATTTAGTAATGGAAGATTGCTCCTAGGATTAAAGGTTTTTTTTTTTATTGTGAAAGTTTACATAACTTTGACTCCCTACTTTTATTCGAAGCCAGGTAGATGTGTGCCATTGCTATGGGTTTTTTTTGGATTCTATGCATTATATCTTCACAAATGTATGTTTCAATTAACTTTTGAGTTTTGTTGCATCAACATATTGGTTTTAATTTTACTTGCATAGATTCATTGCTTTCTATGATAAGACTTGAAGGATTAAATTTTTGCAGTCATCGCAATAAGTTTTTGGTTCCTTTGGAATAATTGAAAGACACTCAAGTTTTGACTTGACTTCTTTATTGGAATCTGGTCAACCGATGCGGCGCCCATTATTGGAATCCTCGTTGTTACGGGCTTGGAGGGCCCATAAAGCCCATAAGGCAGTGGAGTTTCCAGAAGACGTTCCGGTAATCGCTGTTGTGTCCCAGAAAATTCTGGAAGCGATCCCGAACCCTCCACGCGAAGAGATGGCCGGCTCGGCTTCGTCTCCTCCATCTGCTATAAATAATCACCGGTCGCACCTCTCTCGGCCATCACTTCTTTGAGATCAGCGGGCGGCCTGCCGTAGCAGCGGAGATCAGATAAGATGCCGTCGACGATCTCGAACCCGAACTCCGTCTCCCTTCTTCCTCTTTCCTCCCGTGGAAGAGGCAGCAGCACTCTTGGTCATCGCTTCTTGGCCCTCCATGGGGTCCGACAATCCCCTCTTGGAGCTCCGCGCAATCTCGCCGTCAAGGCCATGGTCGCCGACGGCAGAGACAGCCTTGACCACCTCCAGAGAGCCGGTAAGGTGCGACAACAGCAGGAGCCGCAGCGTCATGCGCCGAGGAGGGGTGTGGCTCCCTCTGCGCCTCTCGGTAAGATTCCTTTGATGTTTATGTTGGTCTTTCAGCATCTATTCCATGCGTTTCTGCTCTGTCTATTGTGTCTTGGAGAAAAAGTAGCAATTATCTTGGAAGAGAAATTGGATATGCCATCACTCTCAAATTCACCATACAAGTGGGAGAAAAAAAAAAACTGATTGAAGCAGACAATTAAGATCTGAAGACTCGTCATCCGTCGCAGACTCACTTGAAAATGAAAAAAATTGAAGTTCTATCTGATAAATCATTTGAATTGGGTATGCATGGTGGAAGCTCAAATGAAGAACTCATAATGCATGCTGACAAGAAAATGAAAAATCTTCTATCGGATAAATGATTCGAATTGGGTATGTATGGTGGAAGCTCAGAATGCATACATATTCTTTGTTAGAGATTGGGTAAGAGAGGCATATGATAAATGATTTTAATTGTGTAACTAGTAAATGTAGAATTTTATTGATTTCTTAAACACTATGCTTATGAGCTTTAACACCATCAATTTCTAGTAAATTTCTTGGGAAAGGACTCAAATGTGTTTGAGCTTTAAACTATTGATTTCTTTCATTTTCAGTCTACCAGCTGGTCTTTGTTCCTTTACATTCTGACAATTCTTGATTGGATTAGTTATACATTGTGAAGGGAATTGGTATTGGCTGTTGACGTATGTATTTTTCAGGACTGTGGGACCGATTTCCTACCGCGAGAACAGTACAGCAAATGATGGAGACGATGGAGAGGATCATGGATGATCCCCTTGGTTACAGTGTCACGTCATTACCTTCCGTGGGTGGTGAGGAATTTGGGGGCGGTTATAGGAGGGGAAGGACTCCATGGGAGATCAAAGAGGGGGAAGGTGTGTACAAGATGAGGTTCGACATGCCCGGCATGACCAAGAATGATGTCAAGGTGTGGGTGGAGGAAAGAATGCTGGTCATCAAGGCAGAGAAACTGCCCAAGGAAATAAAAGAAGGGGAGGAAGAAGAATGGTCTGCCAAGAGCTATGGTCGATATAACAGTAGGATCGCATTGCCCGATACCATCGACCTGGAAAAGATCAAGGCAGAGGTGAAGGATGGGGTGCTCTATGTGACAATTCCAAAGGCTTCACCTTCAAGCAAGGTCGTTGACATCAGTGTTCAATGAACTTGTCGTCACGGAGATAGTGTCTTTCCTCTCGTAACATCGCCTTAGTTTCCTGTTTCTGTACATGCATCTTGGAATGTCAAAAAATGTCCTTTAATCAATGGAGCAGTTGTGGGTATAGTCTCTGTCTTCTGCCGCATTTGCTCTTCTTCAGATTCTCCTTCTCATTCTTTCATCCCTGATGACAATTTTCTTCTCAGTGATGTGCACATCTGCATCGGAAAAGAAGAATATTTGTATCAAAGTGATTTACAAAGCAGCAAGTCAAAGAAGTTACATCCTAAAGATAATAAATGTCCTTTTATTAAAATAAAATTATCTTTACACCCTTTTAAGCTCAATCTTTTATTTTTTTTTTATTTTGTATAAATCTATTTACCAGCATGCCAAGCCTCTTTTTTATGTTACATGAGTTATCAACACAAACATACATACTCATTAGTAATATCTCCTTCGTTTAAAGAGTCTTAACTAAAGACATCATTTCGGAAGTCTTGCCTTTTACCGTTGTCCTAATTAACTACATGTGTTTAATATTAAGATACAATTGTATAGAAGGGTTTTCTTCTGCCCTAGTCAAGTAATTTTGCTTGGGTCAATTTGACTAAACCAACCAACCTAAGTTGGATCAATTTGGCCGATCAACTCGGTCGGGTCAGTTTTGACCCTCCAACCTAGATTAGGTCAAATATGATCGACCAGCTCAGTCGATTTAGTCCGACCATGGGTCAAGTCAATTTGCTCGATCGGCTCAGGTTGGGTTAATTTAGCCTTACCAACTCGGGTTAGGTCCATATAGCCCAATGCGGCCCATTTATCACTTGTATTAAAAGATAAATATAAATGTATATAATATTTTATTGGGCTGGTGACATTTAAAGAATGTTCATTTATGCCCAATATAGAAAAAAATTAAAGTGCTCCATTCAACCTAAGGTGTCTTATTCAATTTATGCAATAAAAAAGTATCGAAAACACTTGATGCAATAAAAAATATTCAATTTATGCATAATACATTTTCTGGGTTTAAAAAGATAATCCAAGTATATATTACTTCTCCCAATATATTCTTTATGCATGATGTATCTATCAAAAATAAAAATATATACCAATACATCGTCTCCTTTCAGTGCATCCACTTATGATAAGAAAATAATTCAAACATTTGATGCATCCCAAAACGTCTCCTTTATATATATACTATATCTATAAAAAAAACAACTAATATATAATTTAATTATTTTTAAATATAAAAATGATAATAATTAAGATCTTGAAACGTATTGAAAGTACTCACCTCAAAACACAATGAAAAGAGATAAATGATATGATTATGGGATAAAAGAATATGAGGTATAGATATTTTTCGCCTTCAAATAAATTTCTTCTTCAAATATTCAACGATCTTCTATTTTGGATAGGACTAAATTCAGATTAAATGGTTAGATATAATACAAGATATTTTGAGTTGGTAAATAAAACCTACATAAGAGTACTAAGTCTTTTAGGTTAATTTTCACCCGTTGGAATTATTTTATTCTTAATAGGAAAACCGAACCGAGGTTGAGCCCACCCAAACCCAAACCCAAACCCCGATCGTTGATTCGGATTCGGGTCAGTTTAGGCTCCGAGTTCGGATTCAGGGCTTCGTGGACAAACGAGCCGCGCCCGTTAAGCCAGGGCGGAAACCCTATAAAACCGAAGCGGAAACGAAGCGACGAAGGAAAAGAAGACAGCGTAAGGGAGCAATGGAAGCGCAAGACGGCACTCAGCAACAGCATATCGCCCTCGCCCACAAGCTCTTCCTCCTCACCCACCCCGACGTCGACGACATCGAGAAGGTCCGCCTCCGTGATGAGGTCCTCGATGCCGTCAAGACCCGTGGTAACAATGACGACGACATCCACCATTTGTGCCCTTTCTCTCTTCCTTCCATTCGCGGTCCTGATGTTATTGCATGCTTGTTCGACAGACATGGCCTCCCTCTACGAGTCCCTCGCTGTCGCCTCGGTGCTGGAGATGGACACTGCGGTTCTTGATCGCATGAGAAAGAGGATCGAGGACGAGCTTAAGACGCTCGATGACAAGTGAGATCCGTTGTTTTAGTTCTTGTTTTTGTTTGTTTCTGTTTCCTATTGATGTTGTTTGAATATGACACAGAAAACGTATAAACATAGAGGGATAGGGAGACAGAGAGAGATTAATAACTCGGTGAATCTAAATAATGAATGTTCCTTAATATGCAATATTGTCTGTTCTTTTTTTTTTCTCCATGAGATATGTTCATTTATATTTTCCTACTCATGACAAGATTTGTGCTGATTTTTTTTGTAGACACTTAATTTACATTTACGTGTTAACAGTGCATTATCCTTATTTTACAATATTTTTTTAATTTTCTTGATGTAGATCTGGTCAAGTATCTAAGTAGCCTTTTTTTCTTTTTCTATTTTATGGAGATCAAATGCTTTATGTCAAAGATGCTCTCTATGGTTGGCTTTAACCATTGGTGTTAGAATATATCACCGATACTAGCCATACATAAGTTGTCAACCATGTATTTGATTGTGCCCGCCAGACTGATGTAACACCCTGGTTTGTTGATCGGCCAATATATAGTACAGTATGGACTAGCATTTATACCCTTGTTCTCAACAATTGACCAGACTGGGGCATTGCACACTGATATTGCTATTGAGATTGGGTTTTGGCAGAAGATGAATTTTGCAATTATTGAGTTCCTATTTCGTAATTTCATTAGTTCTGATATACAAGGGAGAATTTGACTTCTAGATGGATAGGGTCAACTGTAAGTGATTCAATATGTCATCTGGTTTTAAGTTTTAGATTATCTAAAGATGGAATGAGATCCAGAGATTCCTATGTACTTGTAATTGAGATTGAGTCTCCTTGCCTTGCCTGTGCATTTTCAAGTTTCCGTTGGTCATGTTCAAATTATATCAAATGATTCCTTTATTTAGATTAATGTGTGGTGCTCATGTTTCACATATGCAATAATTTTTATTCCTTTGTTATGATACTAGACATCCATCTTAACATTCTCATCTTCACACATAATTTTTTCAATAATTTGTTTATTGTTGCTCAACAATATAAACCAATTAGCATAAATCGCCTCGTGAAATTTGTTTCACTAAGCTTCTTGACCGGAAAAAAATCCCACATAGAAGCCTTACTGGATTTAGATTTGATTTTGGACCTAGTTAAATTCTAACCCTAAATATAATGATATAAGATTTTAACCCCATCTTGTAAATGTATATATATCTAGCCTTCTAAATCTTATTATATACTTGGATTTATATTTGGCCAAAGCTTAATGTATACGAAAAATATCTAAATATTTTTCAATGCTGATTACATTATTTCGATGGCTCTGAATAGCTTGAGTCTGCTTCGGATTTAACAAGAAGTACCGTATGGTAAAGCCCGATATCCGTTCTTGTATCTAATATGTACAATTGGTTATGGATCTTACATAGGTATTTCATGTTTGCTTCAAGTTTGTGTCTTGTTCACCTTACTGGATGGCGTTCAGCTCTTGAGGATATCTGTCTAAAATTTTCTCTATTGACAACCTTATTATTAAGCATAATCTAGTAAAGCATGAGTCACAGACTAGCACATTGCCTCTGACCCCACCCCCTTTGTCCTCTGGTTGTATGCTCTATGTCCGTGACTCATGCCTTAATCTGGGCACTAAGTCTTGATATGTAACATTGTTCATATGATAATCGGGATTTGGGACAACATCTCTAATCTGTAAAATAATGTCATAAATCTGATAGTATCTCTTGCTTTGAAGAAATTTAGTATCACCTCTAACTACTTCCAATCTTGTTTTATCCTTTGAATTTCTTTAAAGGAGAAAATAAATAATGAATATAAGAGTGGTTTCACTGTGAATTTTAAAGAAATCATTGTCCTTTTCTAACTTCACCATATGGTGTGCGGAATCTTGGCAATATGCAATAATCTTATAGTATAATTTGGTCTTACGAAATTATCAATTATGATGTAACATCAAAAATAAGATTTCACTTTTGATACAAAATAGGATTGCCGATGCTGAAGAAAACCTAGGAGAAAGTGAAGTACGTGAAGCTCATTTAGCAAAGTCCTTGTTCTTCATTCGGATTGGTGACAAGGTATTCAGGGCTTCAAATTTCTGAGGTTCACTGTGATATTTAGTGTTACATTTATACTCATGACATTTCATTTTTCCATTTACAGGAAAAGGCATTGGAGCAGCTCAAAACAACTGAGGGAAAAACTGTTGCTGCTGGTCAAAAGATGGACCTGGTCTTCTATACCTTACAACTTGGCTTCTTTTATATGGATTTTGATCTCATTTCTAAATCAATTGACAAGGCTAAGAAGTAAGTTCTTGATTTCTGGTGTTAAGAGTAAATCCATTATGCACTTTCTGATAAGGCTTGTGCTGAATCTATTTCATCTTGGCATGATCATGGCAGCTTATTTGAAGGTGGTGGTGATTGGGAGAGAAAGAATAGGTTGAAAGTATACGAAGGCTTATATTGCATGTCTACCAGGAACTTTAAGAAAGCAGCCAGTTTGTTTTTGGACTCAATATCGACCTTCACAACTGATGAGATATTCTCTTATGATACCTTCATTTTCTATACCGTCCTTACAAGCATTATATCGTTGGACAGAGTCTCACTTAAACAAAAGGTATTCCAATAAATAAGACGAGTCTCTGTTTTTTGTTTTTTTGTGTTTTTTCAACCGGCTTATATTTTGATGAATTATATGGCAGGTTGTGGATGCACCTGAAATCCTTACAGTGATTGGCAAGATATCACATCTATCTGAATTTCTTAACTCCCTCTATGGCTGCCACTTCAAGTCATTTTTCTCTGCATTTTGTAAGCGGACAACTTTTTAAAACATGTCCATCCTATGCAACAATAAAAGATCCTATTTGTTTGTTCCCATTTTTGTATTTGCATGATAATTGTGCTAGTTATCTTAATGTCATAACATAAGTGTGTAACAGTTCTTGCCCAAGTTCATGTCGTAGCATTAATCTTTAGATTGATTGATGTTAAATGGTTGTGTGTTATTTGAGTTCCTAAAATGATATTTTCTCATGTTTCTATCATGTCTCTTCCAAGTTTTGTTACTCATCCACCCTCTTATTCTTTCTGCAGTAATTTACTTCACAGTTCATACCTTTATACCCGTTAACTGCTTAGCTTTAGAATCTAATATATGCAGCCTTTTGACATGATTGTGTCAAATCCTATCTTTTGCAGTATCATTTAGCTATTAAATAGCTTCACTTGACAAGGTTTACTAACCATAATGGTTGTACTTAATATATTTACTATGGTTTATCATCATAGTTACTTTCAACTTACATGTTCATTAATATTTCTATCGAAATTGCCTTGTTTGGTCAAATATAACTTGTTTGATTGTGGTCTTTACTGGTCTTGCTTCTCAGCTGGACTGACTGAGCAGATAAAGTTGGATCGATATCTACAACCTCATTTCCGGTTCTACGTGAGGGAAGTTAGCACAGTAGTTTATTCCCAGTTCCTTGAATCCTACAAGAGTGTGACTATGGAAGCAATGGCGGCAGCTTTTGGAGTATCTATTGGTTTCATTGATCAGTAAGTACTTTAACTGAATCGTTAGTGGTCAATGTTTTGTCCTGAAAATTTTAAATTCTTAAATACATTATAACGTCGTAAGTATCTATAAGGTGTTAGATTATGTGGCCCTATTTAATTAGGTAAGATATATTATAGATATTATTGGATTCTGATTATGGTTATTGGCCAATAGAAAAGAAGTCCATATTAAAGTAGGATTCCTTAGGAGATATACTTGATGGAAGGAACTCTCCTAATAACTTATCCTAGACCCTCTGCTCTCGCCTATAAATAGATAGGACCTCTAGGGGCTAATATATCATCAGATATCATCTGTGCGCATCTGATAGATAGGACCTCTAGGGGTCAAGTGCACCTCTGAGTAGTATCTGAGTCAATTGAGAGATTAAGGTTTTTCTCTCAATTTGAGTCAAGTGAGAGATTAAGTTTTTTCTCTCAATCTCCCTCTCCCTTAATCCCCTAATCCATCAATCTAGGTGGTCCTGTGAAAAGATAGGAAGAGAGGAGAAGGATCTAGTTCTTTTTGCAGATTGATATTTCAGATCCGACGATGGAGCACTTGTAAATCAGATAAGGTTTATTTCTTCTGAACAACAAGAAAGGTATGCACCGTAATATTGTTAGATCCAATTTATTTGATTTCAATCTTGGTATAAAAGTTTTTTCGCATCATAGATAGCATGATTATAGATTTTATGCTAACAATTGGTATCAGAGCCAGGTTCTTGAGATCAAATATATTAGATCTATTATTGTTCTTTACGATGCTTGAATGATTCGTCGGATATTATTGATCTGTTTTTTTTTTTCTATATGATTTGCTCTATTATTGATTACGAGCAATGTATAATTTTATGTTTGATCGATGAATTTACTGTTTACTATCATCGATGTTATTGAGATGATTATCTCTGTTGATCGTTGTCGACAAAGGGTCGTGTACCACCCCGCAGCCACGCATCACGGTCGTGCACAGGCAGAGGTTCGCTTGCGAATGGTGGCGGCATCACGGACATCCCGCACCGCATGTGAACGCGGTGATTACGGAAGGGCGGTGGCCGCAGATGGTGGCAACCGCTGCCAAGCGCTAGCAGCGGCAGCCGCGCCAAGCGCCAAGCGGCGGCCAAGCGCGAGCAGGAACCGCGGCAGCCGCGCGTAGGTAGTGGCAGCGGTCGTGCGCGGGCGTAGGCATATTAGGGTTTTTGGCATAATTACGGTTTTGACCTCGAGGTTAGGGTTTTGCAAAATTACAATTATACCCTTTGCAAATTTCGTAATTCCAGTTTATGTTCTGACAACATATTTACCATTTTACCCTCGGGTCTAATTTTGCCAAATTACAGTTCTGCCCTTCGTGAATTTCTTAATTTCAGTTTAATCCTATCGTATATTTACAATTTTATTCAAATTGAGAATTTTAAGTTATATTCTCAATTATAAAATTGATAAATATGATTTATTATAATTATGATTGAATTTAATCATGATTATATTTTGGTTATTTGATTGGATTTAATTTTTGATTAAAAAAAAACTATAAATTATGGTTTACTTCATAGTTTTCTCATATGAATTATTGATTATACATGTGATAAATAAAGTCCAATTATTGTTCTTGGATATTTATTTAGTTATTCACATGTATATATATTTGAAATTGTGAAATAATATTTATCTTTCACATGAAGGCAATGAAGACATGATTTATATATTATCATGATTATCATATGAGTTTTCTTTTGCTAATTAAAGTTCAATGATTATTATGGTTATTCTATTATTGAACTGCTTAGCATTAAAGTTCAATAATTATTATGGTTATTCTATTATTGAACTGCTTAGCATTAATGTTCAATAATTATTATGGTTATTTTATTATTGGAACCGCTTAGCATTAATGTTCAATAATTATTATGGTTGTTATTCTATTATTGAACTGCTTAACATAAATTAAAGAAATTGATGAATATTATTTGTAATTCATTTCCTTAAGTTTTATCTGACTTGTAGCTGCCAAAGTGGCCTTGGATGATAAACTTTTGTGATATGAATTATAATAAAGGTCTTATCATTTATAGGACATTTTGGATTGTATTTTATATTTTTGTATTGGTCCTGTAGCCACCAAAGTGACCTGAACTGATAATTTATAAAATACATTATGTATTTAGTCCTAAATGATATTAAATAAAATAATATTCATAATGACAGCATGAATCAGGTTAAAGAAATTTAGTGAATATTATTTGTAATTTATCTTTCTAAGTTTTATCTGACCGGTAGTTACCAAAGTAGCCTGGGATGATAGGCTTATGGGATATGAATTACAATAAAGTTCATGTCATTCATGGGATATTTTAGATTGTATTTTATATTTTTGTATTGGTCCTGTAGCCACTAAAGTGACCTGGACTAATAATCTATAAAATACATTATGGAATTCATCCTAAATGACATTAAATAAAATAATATTCACAATGGCACATATAATTATGAGATTTAGATAATCCCAAAGGAGAATCTATTTCAAATAATTATGTGATGGGGAAGGATGATACTATTTTGGATATTCTTGCAGTTTAGGGTTGTATACCCAAAGGTAACAACACTATTCCACAAGAATGGTATCAGTCCTCCATAAGTGATTTTGAGTGAACACTAGATATGTCAATATTTTACCCAAAGGTGAAATATAGATGATATCAATAGTTCATCACATTTTGGAAACTCAAAGCATTAATGTTATATTATTACTGTGGCACTTCCTTTATTGTGTTTCTGTAAATGTCCCTATACTTTCTGAAATAAATGGTTTGAGCATATACAAGTTGTATTGAGTGAGTGAGATTTTGATCAGATTAATTGAACAGAACATAATTACTGAAAGTTCTGTGAAATAAATAATTGAGGTGACTGATCAAGAAAGGCATGAAATACTCAATTTTATGATATTTAGACTTCAATACAGTCTACAACTAGCGCATGAGAATATCTAAGGATAAATTTAAATTATCTGATAAGTCATTAGTTGACACCTTACTATGATAGTATTTGAGGAATTTAAGATTATATCCTCAAAATAAATGATAAAGCTGTAAGCTCAAGACTCATAACATTTTGAGTACTACTCAAGGAGTAGGTAACACTAAAATAAGTATGAAGCGTAATTCCATCTAAGTTGATAATTATTATATAAACTCATAAAAGAATATCTTCACAATAAAGTGTTACTTTTGTAGCAAATAAAATTATGTGAAGAAGAAATATAATATAAGATTTGATTTGAAATAAAAAAAAAGGTATAATTATAACCTTTGTATGGTTCAAATCAAATATTATGGATATTATTGATGGATTAATTTGATGCTTCATCATATGTTACCAATAATAGATATTGGGATAAAACCAAAAGAGAATGAGATATTTATCTAGGGAATCATTTTAAAGTGAAAGCGATATTAGTTTGTATTTATCGCTTATATGATTCAATTTGATAAATCTTGAGAATCCATGTTATGTTCTTATAATTCTGGGAATTTAAGTTCTTTACCTAGAATTGTTATAATATTATTTTCCTTTTGATGGTCGTAAACTTACTGTGATTCAATAAAATTAATTTTTGAATTCTGTATAATAGTCTATGCAGAATTATTATGAATCATAAGTTTACAATGATCATATAATTAGTATTAAAGTGAAATTTAGTTTTATAAACTCCTTGAGGTTATGTTTATCAGTATATGCTTTTGTCTCATTATAGAGAGACATCTTATTACCATATAAATAATGTGTTGAGATTGTTAGAATATGTGG